>NC_089508.1:103717563-103925063 GCF_036850995.1 Saccopteryx leptura | reverse complement strand
AGAGAGAAAACCCAGGAAAGATCACTGAGCTTCAAACATTTGAAATGTTGAACTGGAAGTTATTCATTTCTTATGAGCCCACCAGGGAGGGTTCAGGTCCTATGGATAGAAGACATAAGACGGATTCCAGATTAAAATAAGGGAGAATCCTGAATGGTCATATGTAGTCAGGGATGAAATGACATGTGTTCAAGACTGGGGAATTCCTATCACTGACAGTGTTTTGACCCAGAAAAAACACCCCGTGGCCATGTTCTAGAATACAGAGCTCAAGCGCCAAACCTGTGTTGGAACAGCTGACTTCTAACAAATGATGAGAGTGTATCTCCAATTAGACTGTCCCCTCCTCTATCTGAAGTTACCTACAGAACTCTCGCAGCATTAACTGAAGTATTCTGCAGTTCCTATTAATTCTGGAAAGCCAATGATATTTTACCTTAAGGTAAAACAAAATATCTAAGAAGGTAACTTGGAAAGTATTTCAACAACTAGTACAAATATACTCCAGTGAATCAGATACAAGGGAAGTAATTCCATTCTATTTCTCTTTCTATTCCTCTGTCCTTTTACCTCCTTGATGTTTCAGGATTCACACATTTGTCCCTACGTTGGGAGACCTGTCTAGTGTTTAGGAGCCTGAACTTGGGAACCAAACAGACCTAAATGGAAATTCAAGCTCTGTGACTTTGAAAATGGAGCACTGCCTCTCTGAGCCTCATTTCCCTCACCTATAATGAAGATAAATTTTATTTCATGAGGATTAGGGATGATGCTATAAAGCATTAATAACAATTCCTGGAAAAAAATAAAGGGCAATAATCATCATAATGGTTAGTCCTCTCATTTACTGAGTAAAAAAGCATTTTCTGAGAGTTATCTTATCAGTCAGTCACTGTGCAAGTGTTATCAAGAGCTGCTATAGAAACTCAACAGGAGGATGACCCACTAAGCCCACAGACACCATTGCTACTGGGACCATAAAGAGTAACTTAGTAGATCTGAGAAATCTGTAATCACAGAAAAGGGACCCCTAGACCAGCTTTGATCTACATTTTGTAGATCAGTGCCTTGAAAGGAGCTGAAATCCCTCCATCAATAGCCTCCCTACCCATATATGTATACATACGTCATCTTCCTTCATACTGAGTGCTGTGTACCCTCTCCGCAATAAGAACAAGGGTGCTACTAGCCTGTACTTAGAACTTCCATTCAACGTGAGCTGCATGACCTGTTAGCCGCTGAGTGTTCTGTCTCTTTCAGAAACGAGTGTGTCAGCAGAGTGGGCTATTTACTACTATGACCTCCCTTTCTCCATTAATTTGGGGTTCTAGAAAAATAGTTCTGGACCATAATGGCTGAAAAATCATGCCATTACCAAATCTGGAACTAGACAAAGAAGTAAAAGACATTAAAATGCAAGTTCTATGTGGTTTGAGGCGCTCTTATTAATGGTGGTAAAAGGGTAGGTAGAGATCAGCAGGCAACTGGGGATTGGGGAAAGTCCGTTCCAAGGTCAAGGCAGCTCAGGAAGCTGAACCAACAACTGCAGGAACAAGGGTTGGGGGGGAAAGCTATGCCCGAAGGCACGGCCTGACTTCAGGGATCTGAAGAGAAGGGAAGAGAAATTTGCAATGATGCAGCCCTGCCATTTGTCCTTAAATGGCCTGCCCCAGTATGTCCCTACAGTGCTGAGCCCACTACTGAGTCCACTTCCAGCAGTCAGTCTCCAACATCAAAAGAATTATATACATATTAAGTTAGAAAGACCAGTTCTCTTTGAGCAACAATAATGTACATTTATATACAGCTGACTTTTGAACAACATGAGGATTAGGGGTGCTGACCCCCCACACGGTTGAAAATCCACACATTCTCACTGCCCAAAAAACTTAGTTGTCCCTTGGTATCCACAAGGGACTGGTTCCAGGACCCCCATGGATACAAATATTTCTGGATGCTCAAGTTCTCTATTTAAAATGATCATCTCTAAATGATCCATTCAGATTTCATAAACCTTTTTTTTTCCATTAAAGAACAGTGGCTTATACAGCGAATCCTAGCTGGACAGCTTCCAGAGCTAGAGAAACAGCAGAAATCTTTCCTTTTATTGAGGGAACTGGGCTCAGAAAGGTCAAGAGGCATGCCACGTTGCACCCAGAGAAGTAGTAACAGAGCTGGATAAAGACTCGGACACTGAATAATATCCAGGGCAATATTTTTTACATTTGATGACAATGACAAAAAGCGAGAGTGAAAAGTAGGCTTACAGTTGTTCATATGGAAAATAATGCAATCATAAATAATAATAAAGACTGAACTCTGTATTTTGTGTACTCACAACTATAAACCTAATTTTGTCACACCCTGTAGGTATAAATCATTTAACAATTCCAAATGCATAAATTAAGATTCATTCAAATTCTACTCCCTAATATTAGGGCCTCCGGTTTCCATCTGATTAATTTATAGCTCTTGTCCTGAGTAAGAAAGACAGCACCAAGTACAATGTGGGTTTGTTTCAGTTTCAGAGGGGCGGCTGTCACATTTCATTTATTTTGCTGATTACCGAGCAATTGACCATTGCTGATTAACCTTGCACCTTTAAGAAATATTTTAGGCAATAATTTTTTTTTTACTTCCAATAAGGAATTATTAAAGTATCAGTAGAAAAATAATACATTATAAGAGTTACTCAAGAGTTGTTTTGGCCCTGGCCGGTTGGCTCAGTGGTAGAGCGTCGGCCTGGCGTGCGGAAGTCCCGGGTTCGATTCCCGGCCAGGGCACACAGGAGAAGTGCCCATCTGCTTCTCCACCCCTCCCCCTCTCCTTCCTCTCTGTCTCTCTCTTCCCCTTCCGCAGCCAAGGCTCCATTGGAGCAAAGATGGCCCGGGCGCTGGGGATGGCTCCTTGGCTTCTGCCCCAGGCGCTAGAGTGGCTCTGGTCACAACAGAGTGACGCCCCGGAGGGGCAGAGCATCGCCCCCTGGTGGGCAGAGCGTCGCCCCTGGTGGGCGTGCCGGGTGGATCCTGGTCGGGCACATGCGGGAGTCTGTCTGACTGTCTCTCCCCGTTTCCAGCTTCAGAAAAATACACACAAAAAAAAGAGTTGTTTTAACTAATAACCACTTTATCATTTCTCAGAGTAATTTAGTTTACATTTTACTTCAGTTTTTACCTATATGCTGATTACTCCCACATCTCTATTCTTGGCTTTCATCCTCCCCTCAAACCAAAGGCCTGTAGATTCACCTATCCACTGGACATTTCGACTTAGAGCTTCCCTTTGATCTTTCTAAAACAGACCCCACAACCTCTCCTCCTTAAGAGCTCTCAGACTCCCTGCTGGAATGACCTCCGGGCTCAGCCTCACACTTTCTCCCGGATACCAGTATCCAGAACTGGCTCTTTATTTTTCCCTTCCTTCATCTTCCATTTGCAAACAATCAACAAACTGCTCTGCAAATGCCTCCTACATATTTGTGCAAAGTCACCTCCCTATTCACTGTGCCATTCTTAGTTTAGGCAGGTTACACATCTGGATCACAGCGATCTTCTCTTCCATATTCTCCTTCACCTTGGATTCTCCTTCCTTCACTCTGTCTGCCACACTGTCAGAAATGGGCTTTCTAAATAGAAGTTGGTTTTGCTAGCTCACTGTCCTGAAGGTCTTTCCAGCATCACAGCTTGGCATATAAGGCTTATCTGGGTCGGCCCCGCCCACCTCTGCGGCTCCACCCAGGAAACCATTGTCCATAGCAACCCTTTGCTTACCACAGCTCCATTCCACTTGCAGCTTGCATGCTCCATAAGTGCCCACGTGCTTTCTCACATGCTGTTTCCTCTTTTCCAAAGGCCTTGCCTCTTCCCTGGCTGACTGATGTGTATCTTTTGGGACTTACCTACTTCTTGACTTTGTCTTGACTAGTATCAGAAAACAGATATTCGTTTTCATCAGCTACAACATTTCCTCTGGTAAAGCTTTTATTGTTGTTGTTATTGTTTAATTGCAAACTCTAGTTAAGAATGTGCTTTATGACCCTGGCTGGTAGCTCAGTGGATAGAGCATTGGCCCAGCACATAGATATCCCAGGTTCGATTCCCAGTCAGGGAACATAGGAGAAGCGACCATCTGCTTCTCTCTGTAACCCTCTCCCCCTTTGCTCCCTCCTCCCCTCCTTCAGCCAGCTCAATTAATTCAAGAGTGGTCCCAGGTAATAAGATAGCTCAGTTGGTCCAAGCATGTCAGCCTCAGGCACTAAAAATAGCTTGGTTGGTTCAAGCATCATCCCCAGACAGGTGTTGCCAAGTGGACCCCAGTTGGGGCACATGCAGGAGTCTGTCTCACTATATTGCTCCTCTATAAATAAATAAACAAACAAACAAAAATTCTTTTAAAGAATATATTTTACATTTTAAAATTCTAATTCTGCCCTGGCTGGTTGGCTCAGCAATAGTGTCAGCCTGACACGTGGAAGTCCTAGGTTTGATTCCTGGTCAGGGTACACAGAAGAAGCAACCATCTGCTTCTCTACCCCATCCCTTCCCCCTTCTCCCTTCCTCTCTCCCCCTCCTGCAGCCATGGCTTGAACAGTTCAAGCAAGTTGGCCCCAGGTGCTGAGGATGGCACCATGGCCTCACCTCAGGTGCTAAAATAGCTCAGTTACCGAGCACAGAGCAGCATCCCCAGTAGCAGAACATCTCCCAGTAGGGTAGAATATCTATCTCCCAGTAGCGGTCTTGCTGGGTGGATCCCGGTTGGGGTTTATGTGGTAGTCTGTCTCTCTGCCTCCCCACTTCTCACTTAATAAACAAAAAAATTCCAAAAACTGTTGTGAAGCCAAAAACCAGTGAGTATGTACAGGGCCTGGTTCTTTTTAGGTATCTTAATAGTCTAGGTCCTCCATACCTCAGGAAGACTCATAAGGGGATTAAGACCAACCATGTATATAGACTGTACTATTCATCCCCAACTCAACCCAGTTTCCCTCTTATATAGTCTAAAGGCTCTAGAAATAAGTATTTCTTTTTTTTTTAATTTTTATTTATTGATTTGTAAAGCCAGTAATCACGGCCAGGGCCATCATCACAGCAGCCTGGCCCATGCAGGTTCGCATTGGATTCGGACAGTCGGTAAAGAAACCACGGAGCCAAAAACTGGTGGGCCATAGTCTTTAATCTAGCTTGCACCCGGCGGGCAAGTAAAAATACACACTGGGCTCCAAAACCCCGTCACATTCATTGCTCACAAAGCCACTGATTTATCCGAGTTTCCTAGAATCAAAGGTTTCTAGCTCACCAGCCTTATTTCCCTCAGTTCCCCATCTTCTTCCTTATCCCAGATACAAACTCTGTACAAACTGGCATCTCACTCAGCACTCCGCCATCTTGGCTGCTTCTCCTGGCCTCCTCCACGTGGCCTCCTTTAGCTGCTGGCTCTACTCTCTCCACTCTCTCATGCTAACCTCAGGAACCAAGCGGCAAGTTCCCGTTCTACCCCTATTTTATAGTGTAGCTTCACAACCTTTAATCCAATATACAAAATAGGGTAGTCTCTAATACAAAGTCACTTCTCTGAGGCATGATTGGATTGTACCACCTTACACCAAAAAGGGTAGGAAAGGCTTAATCCCAAAACCAAGCCCCAGGCTACAAGGATTCTGCCTGCCTTTAGCCCACCCCAACACACATTAATATCACCTGGGCAACGGCCTCTTTAACAAAGTGAGCATAATACATTTTATCTGCCCAACAGATTTTAGCAAAAGAAGAAAAGAGAGAGAAAAATAGATAGGAACATCAATCTGTTCCTGTTTATGCCCTGAGCAGGGATCCAATGGGCAACTTCTGTGCTTTGGGGTGATGCTTTAACCAACCGAGCTATCTAGGGCAAATGTTTCTTCTTCATAAGACAGTTATGAGGGAGGAGAAACCAGAATAATACAGAGGAGAGAAGAGCCTAAAATGTCTAGGGTCTCACGCTCCAGCCTGTGATCTCAGTCAGTGTTCAGGACTGAGGAACAAGAGCAAATAGAAATTTTTAAAAAATAACAAACTCTGGGTGTGAACCTTGCTTGTTATCAGTTCCTTGAAATGAACTTGCAGCTCCAGTAAGAAGAATAAGTAATAGGATTATCAAGGACAGACCCTCCCGCCTCCTCTCCCCTTCCCCTACCTAGGACAGGAAAGTCACACAGGCCTGCAAACAAAGAAGTCATAGAAATCAGGCATTTGTCATGTGAAAACTAAAGCTGTAAAGGTGTATAAGATGTGAGAAATCTAACTTTGGGGAGCTTGTGTTTTGTTGACTCTGTTGGAGTCACACAGCTCGACCGGCTAAATAAATCCTACTTTCTTCATCAAGTTGTCTGGGCGTTTTGTCCTCCTTTGATTTTTGAAAGAGTTACAGTTACTCTTTTTCTACACAGCCTTTAAGGTTTAATTGGAGACTCTTTGTTAAGCCTTACTCCAAAGTATTTTCAGCTGAAAAAAAAAGAATCCATCAACTCAGATAAGAATTGCTCATGAGACCCTTCTCTGTAGCCCTCTAGCCCAGGTGAATTAGCTTATAACTCTCTTCACTAAAACAAAAATTAAATCCTGAGAATACAGTAAGCCAGTCTCATCTATACTAGATGTCAACAAAACCTGAGGTTATGACATATATCCTACTGTTAGCAGGAATACTTGTTTGCTATCTGGCATGGTTAAAAGACACATAGTATCTAGGCTCTTTTGGTTACTTGCTCAATGAATTAAATCAATTTGAGATAGTGACCAAAAATGAAATCAGAAATGTAAAGTCCTCTAAGATTAATAGAAAAGAAAACACCAGGAAGTAACAACTTAAAGTTTAAGATTTAAAAGATGGAGAGAGGGCTACAAAACACTAAGATTTCTCTAGCAAACATAAGAAGCAAAGATTTACATGGAAAAAAAGCAATTTATAAAGTCTTCTTCCTAGTTGTTGGTCAAATAAGTTTGTAAATAATGATATATATGTTTGCTTGGCTATAGTTTGCATTGGATGTGGGGGGAACAGGCTGTAAGCAGGCAGGATCGTTATAGCCTAAGGCTTAGTTTTAAGACTAAGCCTTTCCCACCCTTTTTGATGTAGGGTGGTGCACTCTCATAAGGAATCCCATTTAGCCTCAGATAAGTGACTTTGTATCAGAGACTTCCTTGTTTGTATATTGAATTAAAGGTTTTGATTTCTATACTATAAAGTGGGGCAGACTGGGAGCTTGCTCTCTCTCGGTTCCTGAAATTAGCGTTAGAGAGGAAAGCAGAGAAAGGCCACGTGGAGGAGGCCAGAAGCAGCAGCCAAGATGGCAGAATGCTGAAGGAGAAGCCAGTTTGTGCAGAGAGAAGGAGATGGGGAACAGAGGTGAATAAGGCTAGTGAGCTAGAAACTTCTGATTCTAGGTAACTCGGATAAGTCAGTAGCTTTGTGAGCACTGAATGAGTGGGTTCTGGAGCCCAGTGTGTGTTTTTACTTGCTCGCTGGGTGCAAGCTAGGATTAAAGCTAATGGCCCACCAGTTCTTGGCTCCATTGTTTCATTACCGACTGGCCAAATCTAATGCGAACCTCCATGGGCCAGGCTGCTGTGATAGTGGCCGTGGCTATTGGCTTTACACTAGTTTAGAATGATTTATGGGGCTCTTGGTTCTGGCTTCTATCTACTAATAACCATAGTAATAGAGTTGTAACTAGATACCTAGCTTCCTTTGCAGCTTGGTATGACCATATGACTATATTCTCACCAGTGAAATGGAGAGGAAGGGGTTAGCACTACTACCAGGTCTGGGCCTAAAGATAGTAGGTATGTGCTTCTCCATATCTTTTCCTTCCCTCAATTTGGACTGAAGAAACTACAATCCAACATTGACCAAGAAGATGAGAATAACACTGATGGTAGAGCAACAAATGAGAAAGGCCCTGGGCCCTGAATGATCCTGTGAAGCAGAGTTACTCCCTTAACTGGGCCACTCACCTTGGGCTAGTCAATCAAAGAGAAATAAACTTCAAAGTTCTTTCAGCTACTGTATTTTATAGTCTCTTTGTTACAACCTCTTAGCTTTTTACCAATAATAACACCTATCCATTTTTTCCATTCCTCCTCATCCTTCAAAAAATTAGTCTTCCATGGAGTTTGAGGTATCCACAGTATATCTAACCCTCTTCTGAGTCACCAAACTCCTCTGTCCTCATTTCTGTTACAGTTCTCACCACAGTTCATTTCAATGGTTTATTTGCCCTTCTGCCCCCTTTAAGAAATCAGAATTCTGAAGGCAAGAATTTATTATATGCTATGTTTTGCCCAAATATTGGCACAAATTTGTGGCTTAATGAACCCTACGTGAATAAATCAAGTTGAGAACCACACGGACTTTCTTGGATTGACTGAAAGTGAATAATGGTTGTTAATATACAGATTTGTCTGCTCACACTCAACAGTTATAATGTTGTTAAGTGTCAGAAGAAATGTTCAAGTCTTCCAAGGCACATGTCCTGCTCTCTAATAGAAATATGAGTAAAATAAAATGGTTGCCTTAACTAGAAACCATAGTTTAAATATATATGAATAATAAAGATTTTAAAATAACTATAATTAAATGGAGGAAATAGCAAAAAATAACTTTTGGTAAGTTACTCTACATTAGAAACTTAATATTAATCATTTTATTTAAATTAAAATGATTATCCATGGTAAAGAGGCATAGTAGCTTTGGCCTCCTTCCCAATCAATTACCATTTCAGATTTTGAAATCAGTGGCAAAAAGAAATAATATGAACTTTACCTCTGTCTGGCTTCTGACATGAATGCCATTGATACCAACATTGGTTTGATCCAAGTACCACACTGGATTTCATTATCTATGAAAAATACTGCACAAAAGTCAAATATAAGAGAAATATCATGTCTGCAGACACAATGGAAAGAGAAGAAATTGAAGATGAAGCAATGTGACTAAATACTATGACATGGAGTACTGAAGATATTTTTTTGCATATGCAAATATTTTTATCTGAATATTTTGTCCCTCATAGAAAAATATTTAGAGATTTTTTAAATTTCCATCAGTCTATTTTATTGTGATATAATAATAGATTTTTAAATTTAAACTGTTCTGAAATTAACTGGCAATGGACCTTTAAAATTATTTGTTTAATTATCATGTGCTCTAAGTGGTTTTTTATTTTTTGAAATGGCAGCAAGAGTTAACAGCCTTTGTCGTGTTGCTCTTTCTGTCTTAGGAACAGCAGTAAACAGGTAAAATTGCAAGTAATCTTGACACATGTATTCTATTCATTATAACAATTAAATTTACAGAGTTAGGGAAATGCTCTGGAGAATCTGCTTCCTCAAGTTTGATTTGGGTGGAAGCCAAAACATTTCAGCTTTGGTACTCAGGAGTATTATTTAGAAGATAAATTGCCTGATATCAGATTTTGGAAAAGGTAGAATTACCATCAAGTCTTGTTACACAACAATTCATTGCAGAGAACATACCCTGTATTATTCAGTTTATGTTTATCATAAAAAAGGATTACTACTAAGGAGAATTTAATTGGAATAAAATATCACTGAATTATAGTTTAGAGTAGCATTTCAACAATAAATAGACCACCTCGTTCTCTTGAAAAAAAGAAAAAGGTTTTATTTTGAGGTTTTACTATACAACTGCTATGTAATATATATTTATAAATGTGTTCTTACCATAAATCTTGTAACACTAAAGTAGACTATACTGACTAATAGGAGAGCTTCAGTATTGATCTTCCACTTCTTCTGAATGACAAAAATGGTTTCAACTTTCAGTGTGGCAATTTCTTAAATATAAATTTGAGTGGAGGAGATTACATTCAACTAAAACTACATTATGAAGCAAGAACAGCAAGGTAATATAAAGTACTTTTCTCAGATATATTTGAGATCTGTACATATTTTTCAGTTTCTTTCAAGGTCTTGATTCAACAAGATTTATTAGCACTGTCTTCTTTAAAGGGAAAAATATCACCTTGTATAAAAGTTTGTGTCTTTCTGTCTCTAGAACCTTCATTTCTGTATTCAACTGTCTCAAAATAACCACTGTGAATAAAATTCTTTTCTTAACTTGTTTAAACAGAATTACCATGAATTCTGGCCAAGATTTATTCCTTTCATGGAAAAACTCTTAATAGAAATAGCAGGCCTTCAAATTGGAACTTTAAAATTGAATAGCTAAAGTGTGATCAAGGATAATATTAATTCTGAAATTGGGTTCACGACGGTTGAGTGAAATGGCATGTTGAAGAGTAAAGAAAATACTGCCTATCATTAAATGGAACAGGGGAAGAACAAGAAATTTATCTCAATTCTATTAATATTTTGGCAAATGGCGGTTTTGTTCTGGCAGGGATTTTCCACATCACTTTGAATAGATTTATGTTAGGAAGATTTTCACAAATGACCCAGAAATTAAGGATATGATTGGTGGGTGGGTAAATCCTTGTCCACACATTTGTCCTTCTTGTGATGGAGTATATCCATGAATGGTCAGAACAGGTGCTTCAAAATACAGAATTCTACAAAATACAGAAATGTCCACATTAGCACATTTTCTCATCATATATGATTTCTAATTACATAGGCAATCCACCTTGTAGGAATGTCCCCATAGGTGCCATGTATAAGCCCTAGAATAATAGGAATTATCCTGAATGGCA
Organism: Saccopteryx leptura; assembly: GCF_036850995.1. Classification (NCBI taxonomy): domain Eukaryota; kingdom Metazoa; phylum Chordata; class Mammalia; order Chiroptera; family Emballonuridae; genus Saccopteryx; species Saccopteryx leptura. Next base: position 103,914,355 of record NC_089508.1, on the reverse strand, counting down.
GAATAATGGGACACTCCCATAGTCGAAAGTTGTCCAGGACACGGGACCTAAACTTTTCCATTGAAAGGCATAGAAAATATGATAGAACCTTTTCTATGTCTGGTATCACTTTCTTTTTGGCTACTTTATGTATGACTCAGGTATCTTGTCATTTTTTTTATTTACTTTTTATTTTTTATTATTTATTTATTTATTTTTTTTTTATTTTTTTTTTTTTTCATTTTTCTGAAGCTGGAAACAGGGAGAGACAGTCAGACAGACTCCCGCATGCGCCCGACCGGGATCCACCCGGCACGCCCACCAGGGGCGACGCTCGGCCCACCAGGGGGCGATGCTCTGCCCATCCTGGGGGTCGCCATGTTGCGACCAGAGCCACTCTAGCGCCTGAGGCAGAGGCCACAGAGCCATCCCCAGCGCCCGGGCCATCTTTGCTCCAATGGAGCCTTGGCTGCGGGAGGGGAAGAGAGAGACAGAGAGGAAAGCGCGGCGGAGGGGTGGAGAAGCAAATGGGCGCTTCTCCTGTGTGCCCTGGCTGGGAATCGAACCCGGGTCCTCCGCACGCTAGGCCGACGCTCTACCGCTGAGCCAACCGGCCAGGGCCTTATTTACTTTTTAAAGAGCACTTGTTAATGTGCCTACAATATGAAAATATGACATATTTGGAAAGCAAACATGACAGATTGTGGAAGATTTTCAATTTTCTGATTTCTATGATTCAAGTTACATCCCATTGTGAAGAAGTAATCATCATTACAAAATCACTGGTCTTTGAAGAATCTTACTCATCTTTGATTGTATGTTACCACATTCATAAACAGATCCCTGAATAGGGAGAAATGTCAACTGCCAGTCAAGATGGCAGCATTGTTAAATGCTGTGCTTGCCTCCTCCCACAACCACGTCAAACAATACTACTAAAACAAAACTACAGAACAACCATCATATAGAACTTCCTAAAACCTAGCCAAACAAAGGACTACAACTAAGGACATACAGAAGAAGCCACATCAAGATTGGTAGGCAGAATGGAGATGAGAAATGGCCTGGTTGCAAACTTACACTTGGCAGATAAAAATTGAGAGGAATATCTTTACTGCATAGCCTTCCCCCTCCCTTGCCCCAAAAGCTAGAAGCCCTAGCCCCACACCAGGTCTGCAGGCCAGTGTTACAACAGCAAGAAAGTAAGTCCACATAACTTCTGGCTGTAAAAACCATCAGTGATTGAGGCTGAGTGAGACGGAGGGCTGCTGGGGTCCCTAGCGGTCCTCTTAAAGGGTCCATGCACAGACATACTCTTTTTAAATTCCAGCGCTGGGGTAGTGACTCAAGAGGCATCAGGGACATATGGGAACTAAATTGTCTACAATTAGGGCAACAGTTGATGGAGCAGCTTTCTCCTAGACAGAAGTGCTGACAGTGGCCATTGTTCCTTTTCTGAGTCCATCCTCACAAAGCTGGCCCATGAGTGCCATATCTGAGTCCCCATCAACCTATCACTGTTTCCCCCACCATGATCATTCCTGAGACCCCCAGCCCTACCCAACTTGCAGACCCACGAAAATCGTTTCCTTAGGAATGGCCTGTCTTGGCTCAGGTTTAGACTTTCCTAAAATTTTTCAAACAAGCAGCATCTGAGCTCAACATGCCTCGTAACTCTTGCTAAGGGGACCCAGGCCCAGCATAAGCAGCTGTCAGCCTTGGTTCATAGCTTGGCCTCTCCTAGACACCTCTAAGCCCAACACAAGTAGAAGGTATCTTCAGATCGCTTTGTAGCTCATGCCAGGTGGACCCAGTCAAAACACGGGCAGTGGCTGACTTTTGCCTGCACTTTCCAAGAGGTCCCAGGGCTAGTTCACTTGGTAAATAGCTTCAGACCATGTCAAAGCACCATTCCAACCACCTTTACAAGTAACACACTCAAGGGGCAGACTCAGCATGTACCAGAGCCCTGCTGAAGTAAGTCCTCCTCCTTAGGGTGGACTCCTCCACAGCTGATCCTCCCAGGTGGTTGCAGCCAGTCCTTACAGTCAACTGGCCTGGGGGTAAAGCCACCCTACTGATGTGCCAACAGCAATAAAGGTTCAACTACAACAGGAGGGTATATAACTCACATAGGGGTGCATACCTGGAGTGCCCAGCTCAGGTGAGTGGGGCAGCTGAGCCACTGGACCCTAAAGGACACATACTACATTAAGCCACTCTACCAAGCCCAGGAGACATAGCATCTGCACCTAATACATAGAAACAAACAGAGGGAGGCTGCCAAAATGAGAAGACAAAGAAACATGTCCTAAATGAAAGAACAGAACAAAAATCCAGAAAAAGAACTAAACAAAATGGAGGCAAGCAATCTACTAGATGCAGAGTTCAAAACACTAGTCATAAGGATGCTCAATAAACTTAGGGGAAAGTAGATGAAGTTAGAACTTAACATAAAAAAAATATGGAAACAAAAGAAAAAATACAGTCAGAAATGAAGGGTACACTAACTGAAATGAAGAATAATTTACAAGGAATCAACAGAAGAGCAGAAAAGCCAAGAATCGTAATAGCAATTTGGAATATAAGGAAGAAAAAAAAAAAAAAAGAATCCAGGAAAGTGAGGATAGGATGAGTAGTCTCTCAAGACGACTTCAAGCGTGCCAGCATTCTCACCATGGGGGAGCCAGAAGGAAAAGAGAGCAAGAAACTGAAAAATTACTTAAAAACATAATGACAGAAAACTTCCCCAACCTAGTGAAGGAAATAGACATACAAGTCAAGGAAGTGCAAAGAGTTCCAAACAAGATAAACCCATAGAGGCCTACACCAAGACATATCATAATTAAAACACCAAAGTTTAAAGACAAAGAGAGAATTTTAAGAGTATCAAGAGAAAAGCAGTTAGTTACATACTAGGGAGCTCCCATAAGACTATGAACTGATTTCTCACAGAAACTTTGTAGGCCAGAAGGGAGTGGCAGGAAATATTGAAAGTGATGCAAAGTAAAAACTTATAACCAAGATCACTCTACCCAGCAAAGCTATCATTTACAATCAAAGGACAGATAAAGAGTTTTCCAGACAAGAAAAAAATTAAAGGAGTCCATCATCACCAAACTAGTATGACATGCAATGTTAAAGGGTCTTCTTTAAGGAGAAGAAAAAAGAAAAACCAGAAATAATAAAATGGCAATAAATACATCTCTAACAACAATTAAATCTTAAAAATAGAAAATAAATGAATAAGCAGAACAGAAACAGACTCATAGATACAAAGAACATTTTGATGATTGCCATATTGGAGGGAGTGTTGGAGGGATGGGTGAAAAAGGTGAAGTAATTAAGAAGTACAAATTGGGCCCTGGCCGGTTGGCTCAGCGGTAGAGCGTTGGCCCGGAGTGTGGGAGTCCCAGGTTCGATTCCCGGTCAGGATACACGGGAGAAGCACCCATCTGCTTCTCCACCCTTCCTGCTCTCCTTCCTCTTTATCTCTCTCTTGCCCTCACTCAGCCAAGGCTCCACTGGAGCAAAGTTGGCCTGGGTGCTGAGGACGGCTCCATGGCCTCTGCCTCAGGCACTAGAATGGCTCCCTCCACAACATAGCAACACCCCAGATGGGCAAAGCATCGCCCCCTGGTGGGCATGCCAGGTGGATCCCGGTCGGGCGCATGCAGGAGTTTGTCTGACTGCCTCCCGCTTCTAACTTCGAAAAAATACAAAAAGAAAAAAGAGAAGTACAAATTAGTAGTTACAGAATAGTCATGGGGGTGTAAAGTAAAACAAAGAAAATATAGTCAATAATATTCTAAAAACTATGTATGATGTCAGATGGATACAGAATTTATCAGGATGATTACTTATTAAGTTATAAAATGTATAATCACTGGGTGAAAGTAATATAATATTCTAACTCAACTGTAATTGAAAAATAAAAAATGATTTAAAAAGTAAAAATAAATAAATATTTCCCTGTGTTCAGTACTGGTGTATGCTCTGGTTTCTCTTCAGATCGTATATATCTTTCGCCTTTTACTAAAGTACTGGTGCACTAAGAATATATGTTCATGCATTTATAAGTACAATTGTCTATAAATAACTGACCTGAAGGTGTCCAGTGACAGCACATTATCATGAGATATTTAGACAAAACAATGAACAAATCACTAGAGATTGCCTTGTTAATATATTGTATTAAATTTTAAAGAAATGACTTCATTTGAACAATTAAAAAATATGGAGAATCTATGGTGGCAAGACTCTGCCTTTCAAGTTGTGATATTAATAAAAGATCCTCAGCCCTTCTCCCACCCCAATAAGCTTTGCACTTGCAGTCATCTTACGGTTCTAGTTTTATGTCTGTCACTTCCTATCAGTGTAGTCTGTGGAAACTCAAACTATTTTGTCTTGGTTTCCTGTTCAAGAAACTGGGAACAGTAACAAGCCCTGGCCTCCTGACAGGGTGCTTGAGAAGGTCAGATGCATTGGGACAAGCATTGGAAACCATAAGTTCTATGGAAAGACGAAGGGGAATTATAAATTATAATTACCTAAATCTGCTAGTAGAAAGGATGTTAAAGATAACCTCATTGACTAATCACTTTCCCAGGTGAGGAAACAAAAATGACAAGAGGTTATAAGACTTAAGGAAAGCTGACTGTGTTCAGGCCATCTAATGTTCTTTCCATGATTCCACTCAACTCATGGGATAAACTAATAGTCATATATGTGCTAATGCCTCCCCATACATGGTGTGTGTGTGTGTGTGTGTGTGTGTGTGTGTGTGTGTGTGTGTGTGTGTTGCTAAAATAGCATTGATCATGAAATTGACATTTTACTATTCTGTGGACAATATAGCCATTCGTTATTAAACAATTTCATTTCAACAGCACTCACCAAATACACATAAGAATGACTAATTTTATATACAACTGTTCACAAAGTACTCCCAAATCTGTTATCCTTATTTCAGATCAAGATTTTTGGGAAAACTCCACTCCTGCCCAGCATTTCACTCATTCATTAGACTTCTACTCTGGCAAAACCAAGCAGAGCAATTCCATCAATCACACATTCCTTTTCCTAGTACACATAACAATGCCTGTTTTTCCCCTGATACAATAAATTCCTCTATTCAAGAGCCTCATGAAAATGGCTAAAATGCCATCATACCTCTACTTCCTCCAATAAAGTTACATAATGATCAGAAAGAGAACTCTCCCAGCAAATTACTACTGCTCCTTCCAGTCTGTCAGAATCCTAACTACCTAACCCAGAAATTTCATTAGTAAAATCCACTTTATCAGAAGCTAAATATTTGTCAACTACTTATTTCTTATGCAAGATCTTATAATCTAGTGTTCAAAAATGTTTTCTTAAAAAAACAAATACAGCCTTATTTGGAAAAAAAAATTATGTGTTGCCAAACAGATTTCAACCAAGAAAATGACCAAAATGTGTAAATATACTTTGTATTTCTTTCTCTTTCTCCATAAATCCAAACTCAGCCAGAGAAATATAAAGGCCTGATTCCAAGGCCCCAGGCCCCTGCATGTAGCCTGTACATGTACTGTGCCTGCTATTGAAAGTGTTTAATAATAGAGGAGCTTGCACTTTCAGGTTATTCATAATTAGAAGACAACTACAACTGCATTATTTAAAATCAAGCCTTTGTTATCAGCACCAGTTTTAGACAGAAGCTGAGAATCATTTGTGAGCTGTGGCAGACCCAGACTGTTCAAAGCAATTGCTGTTCAGCATGAAAGCTGCAATGGAGGTCACGAAACAGGTCAGGAGGAAAGATAGTGTATCGATTTCACACCAGGAATAGAGGCAAAGCCAGGGCCCACTGTTGCTGTGTGTGATGTATTTCACTTCAGTTTAAGGCACATTTCATTCCAGTCTGAAAGGGGGTGGGGAGCAAAGGGCAGTGGATTTCACACTGAATCATGATGAATTCTGGACTCATGGATTCCAGTAAATATCTCCTTCCTGGCATTAAGTATTTCTATAGCAGAGTGAATATACTAGAAATTAGGCTTCCATTGGTAGCAAGAATGTACCTTAGAAAAAAAGGTTACCTCGTTGTGGGAAGTGCATTTCCCCCACTTATTAAAATGCAATAAAAGCAAACATGAATGTATAAGTATAAAAGGTGTACAAACAACAAGCCCTGAAAAATTATCTCACAATGAGCACCATTTATGTAGTCAAAACAATGCTACATATAACTGAGTGAAAGAAGTCGATTAACAGAAATAAACCTTTCCACAAAGAATTCCTGGTCATGGCCTCATGGGTAAATCTTTGGAATCACAGGTGGGATATTGATAGAATCCAAAAATGTCATTTTGTTTTCCCATGTTGCACATGGGCTTTTCGTCTTCCTCAGCTCTGAAAAGCCATTCATACACAATAAAATCTAGTAATCAATTTATACCAAACTTCACCCTGCCTCAAGTTGTCCTTAGATAACTAGTTAACACTAATGTTTGTTTCCAATAAATGTCATTAATTTACAAAAATGTTGTTTGCTGTCTTAACAATAACCATCAAAATTCTTCTAACTTCAAATTTAAATCAGTTGTGTAAGCTCAGAAAAACAAAAGAGCTGTGGGATGTTTATGATTCTAAACAATTGGAAACAGAGAAGCCTCGTTACTTGCCTATTGGAGAAAACTAATTTATCCTCAGTCCGAACTCAACATATAGTATAACTAACCCCAAATGCTACCAGCTAGTGTGGAATATAATTTGCTTGTAATGATAACATTATTCCTTTTAAAATATACTAATTCCCCTTTAGTGTATGTGTGTGTATAAATATATATTACAGATTATATTAAATATTATGTATATATAAAACATTTGGGGAACATTTTTTTTTTTTGACAGACAGAGAGAGAGAGAGAGGGACAGACAGGAAGGGAGAGAGATGAGAAGCATCAGTTCTTCGTTGCGGCTCCTTAGTTGTTCATTGATTGCTTTCTCATATACGCCTTGACTGGGGGGGCCACAGCAGAGCAAGTGACCCCTTGCTCAAGCTAGCGACCCCACACTTGAGCTGGTGAGCCCATGTTCATGCTGGATGACCCCGTGCTCAAGCTGGTGACCTCAGGGTCTCGAACCTGGATCCTCTGTGTCCCAGTCCAATGCTCTATCCACTGGCCCCCCAATTGGCCAGGCATATTTGGGGAACATCTGCTTTTTTCTATTTAGAAACAAATATTTTCTCTTTTCAGAGAACCAAGATTATATTAGGAAGAGCACAGGGACATTCTCAAATTATTAATTTCATCTGTCCACCTCATCATTATTCTGTTAAACTGATGCCAGGCATACATGGCAGGCCTTTTTGGTGTCCTTCCTCCATGCTTCTTGATGGTTATTTTGTAAGTGAGAAGCACTTTGCTGTCTGCCACAGAAATAAAGATATGGCAACTAAGGCATATATCCTGATAGATTTTTTAATCATTTCATTTCTTCCCAAGCTTCCTTGCCTAAGGGGTTTAAAAACTAAGAGGGAATTAGCACTATATATATATATATATATATATATATATATATATATATATATATATATATATATCCTACAATGGAAATGAAAATACTCAGATCTGGAGAAATACTAAAACAGAGAAGAGGAAAAAGCAAACAATTTTTCACACAAGTGAAGCTAACAAATAAGAAACTACACAGGGGTAGGGGAAAGTTTGAGAGAAATCAAGTGGCATAATGCTTCTCTAAACTGCCTCTAATTTAAATCCAAGGTATCAACAAAGTTTAAGCATCCCTAGGAATCTATAAGTATTATCAATCTAATAGTCATTCAGGAACACAATTCATTTCCTAAGATAAGATAATCGAGGTAAAGAATAATATAGGAACTTCCTGTTAAACTGTGTTGGCAATTTATGTTTGGCTGACATGTCATGATTCCTTTGAATGGCTTCAAGGCCTCAGTCCAAGGCATTTCACAGAAACTTTTGTTATTAGAAATATGTCTTTTGAGACTCTTGAATATATACATTAGGGCTCATTTCTCCAACAAATATTTTGACTCACATAGTAATTCTGTGAAATTTGGCAACATCCCAACCACCTATCTTAGCATATAATATGAATTTAGAAAGGATTAATGGTACTCCAGCCCTGGCCACTTGGCTCAGTGGATAGAGCATTGTTGGCCCAGCCTGCAGAAGTCCTGGGTTTGATCCCAAGTCTGTGCACACATGAGAAATGACCATCTGCTTCTCTTCCCCTCCCTTTCCCAACTTCTTTCTCTCTTCCCTTCCTGTAGCCAGTGGCTCAATTGTTTTGAGCATTGGCCTCAGGCACTGAGGATAGTTGATTCAATCACTGCCCTTGATGGGGGCTGCCGGGTAAATCCTGGTTGGGTAACATGTGGGAGTCTGTCTCTCTATCCCCCCTCCTCTCAAAAAGAAAATGGTACTCCAATATACATTCAAACTCACGAATTTAGTACGTCCTCAATGTCATCAACAGAGTCTGTTACTTTTAGCAAAATGACATACAACAAAACCAATTTTACCACAGGTTAATTGATATAAAGGTTTTTTTTGTTTTTGTTTTTGTTTTTTTTTATATTTTTCTGAAGCTGAAAACAGGGAGAGACAGTCAGACAGACTCCCGCATGCGCCCGACCAGGATCCACCCGGCACGCCCACCAGGGGCGACGCTCTGCCCACCAGGGGGCGATGCTCTGCCCCTCCGGGGTGTCGCTCTGTTGCGACCAGAGCCACTCTAGTGCCTGGGGCAGAGGCCAACGAGCCATACCCAGCTCCCGGGCCATCTTTGCTCCAATGGAGCCTCGGCTGCGGGAGGGGAAGAGAGAGACAGAGAGGAAGGAGGTGGGGGGTGGAGAAGCAAATGGGCGCTTCTCCTATGTGCCCTGGCCGGGAATCGAACCCGGGTCCCCCGCACGCCAGGCTGACGCTCTACCGCTAATTGATATAAAGTTTTTGTGGTACCTCATCAACATTATAATGAAATGACGTAGAATGAAATGATGTTATTAGAGGACCTGCTGTATATTGATAACATTTTTTTTCTTTTTTTTTTGTATTTTTCTGAAGTGAGAAGCAGGAAGGCAAAGAGACAGACTCCTGCATGCACCCGACCAGGATCCATCCAGCAAGCCTGCTAGGGGGCGATGCTCTGCCCATCTTCATAGTATCGACCTTGTAGTGTCCCAAACAGGAGACTGTCTTCCCCCTTCCTGGTTCACCTCCTCCATCATCTTGATCACTGTTCTCTGTTTGCACCTTGTCCTTATCAAACTGTTACCACTTATTATATACTTTAATAATGTAATTCTCCCTCTTCAGAGAACTGGCCCAGAGCTCGTGGCTTTTGGGATCACCATCATTACTAAAGCCATTGCTAGAAACTTAAGTAAGGATTGTAGCCCCCTGTCACCCCATCCTCACCCTCACTCCCAAATCTGACAGCTCTGCTTTCCAGAGCTCTTTGCCTTCAAAGCAGAGTTGGAAAATGAGGACTATGGATATGGAAGAGCACAGGGATCTTTCCAACCAAAAATTAGGAAACCCAAACAAAGGGCTATAGGTTGTGCATAAACTCTATAGATTAAAAAGGAAGTGGCTCCCAGGGCAGTTTAAAAATAAATCAGGAAAATACGAGGTGCTTTGACTTTTGTTATCCTAAGTCTCTGCTCTTCCTTCACACAGTGAAATCAGCCTCTCATATGGCAATTCTATGAAAACCACATATGTACTAGGAAGTAATCAAAGAGGACTGGGGACTTCCATAGAGGGAACAGTGTTCCCTTTACCTGAAGCTCAGGAATATTGGGATGCTAAGAAAGGTAAAACACAACTGGTACAAAGAGAAGAGCTCATGTCAATGAAAAGTCTGTTTATCCTTAAAGCCATATTGGTAGCCCAGACAATTCTAAAATGTCCCTTGGCAGTCTCTTTTGCAAAGTAATTGGAAAATGCTGTACCAACTGATAAAAAGCATTTCAAGTTTCTGCCTAATGTCTGATGTATATTTTCAAAGCCCTGAATGTGTATTTTCAAAGATTAAAATGAGCTCTGAAATAAACAACAAATATTTATTGAGTAGCAACTATGTGGCACTCCACTGGGACTTTTGGGGATTTGAAGATGTATAAGACTAAGCTTACAATTTAGTTGGGGAGATCAGACATGTGCACAGTAGAGGTTAAGCTCTAACACAACATGAAAATACTTGAAATGTCAAAAAATACCAGCAAGTGTTTTTCATCTCAGGGTGTGAGACTGTTATTCTCCTACAGCAAGCCCGAGCACCATAAAAAAAAATCTGCCTTCTGGTAATAATAACAGATAAAACTAAGCCAAAGAGATCACTGCCAATTTGAAAGTGTCCTCTAAAAGGCCCTTGATTTTCGCTTGCCCATTTAGCAAATGTTATGTGTGTATTAAATAGTTTGCTAGACTTAATTTATATGCAAAATTCACTAAACACATTCAGAAAATAAGACTTTTTTAAAATGATGCTTTTTCATTAGGTGTCTGCAAACTATCAAAATAACTGATCAGTTCAGTCATTAAGTAAAAGAAATTCATCTGATCAATGTGATTGGCACTGATTTAACAAAGCAGCCAGCCTGACTAATTTTTTCATTTCTCTATGAAATTGGCTTCTTATAAACTGACAGATGATCTTGAAAAAAGTAACTTTGTCTTGACAAAACTTTTCCAAAGAATCAGAAGTGATGAACTAGGTTCAAAAGACAATGAATAATGTGTCCCTGTAGTCTATCACCAACCTGGTGCCTCTTTGGTCAAATCATGACCCCCTCCTTGTTTTAAGTTCCTGATTCATGAAATGTGATATTTAAGTAAGATGCCTTTTGGGGGCCCAATAATCTGCATTTGTCAGGAAATTAGTATCTGGAGTTACCACATTAAATATAATTACTTTTTATAATTTTCCAGCTGAGTATATACACCAAATATACCAGCAGGTATAGATGCAGTTAATCACATCTTAATAGAATGAGCATAAAAGACTCAAGGTACTATTTACATTATTATATAACTTTTTTTGCAATATTTTAAGACAAAATATTTTAAAAATTCAAATAGGTAATTGTATTTTAATAACAATATTGTAATTTGACTCCTGATTTCATGTAATAATGCATATATTCATAGATAAAGTCTATAATGTTATCCTTCAGGTAAATAAGGTGAATCAAAAATAAACCTTTTTTTAACTCCATGTTATAAAAGGAAGCCCTTCATTCAAATTAGAAGAAAAACTTCTATTTACTTAGCACAGAAAGTATAGCAATTAAAAGACATATTTATTTATTTTGAGTAACTGATTATCTGATTTACATAATTATCATTATTTCAATTTATAATAAATTATTTGTGCTATTTTGCTTTTTATATAAGGTCTGTAAATAACATTAAATAAATGTAGTTGTACAATATGCATAAGGTTCAAAGGCTAAGGGCCAACGAACAACAGACAGAACCTACAAAGGTAATTTGATTTTAATTTAACAATTTACTATATGTACTTATCACATGAAAGAAATGTCAATATACTAACTATGGGAACAAAGGAGCAAATATAAACAAGGCTTGGCATTTGGCCAATGCTAGGATGTGATTAGAAGTAACTGGTATAGCTGTGGACTGCAAATATGGAAGGTATCATTATTATATGATATATGATAGCTCTTAATGAAAAAGAGTGGTCATCAGTTAAGCAAATGAACCATTGGGCAGAGAATAGATGTGATACCATAGGCATGATCTACTAATTTTCTAATAGGCGATGGACATTAACTGGTTCACGAATTTTAATAAGGACATATACAATATGGAGTACATATATATACATATAGGTCTATATATTTACTATAATGAAATGAAGATATTAATATACCACAACTGAAGGCTTAATTTTATTTCTATTTTCTATTGAATTTTTTTCAAGTCTATATTTATCTAGCTCCACAAAGAGATTGGGTCAAGTCACTGCTTGGAGTGCCTTTTCAATCTGATAACCTGACTTGGGAATCAAGAGATTACAGATACACCGGAACTATTTTTGGATTATGAATGACATAAATTGTAATTTCTAGTACAAACCAAAGTTTTAATTTAATGCTAGTGAAAGTTTCTGACTCAGAATATATAGAGGCTCATAAGACTGAATTGGGACTTAGGCTGGTATTTGTTTAGGATCCCCAGAAGCAGACCATGATATAGAGATTTGAGTGTAAATAATTTATTAGAAGGCGAAGGGAATATTGGAAGGGCTAAGAAGTCACTGAGGGAAGGGAAAGCAGTCAATAAGTAGTATATGAAATAAATATGACCAGTATAGGCCACTGGACCTTGACCACACCAAGGAACTCTGGGAGCCAGTGTAAACTGTACCTCAGGATTATCTCATTCAAGGGATGGAGAAACTGGTATACTTACCGTATTTTTCACTCCATAAAGTGCACTTTTTTCCCCAAAAAAGTGGTGGGGAAAATGCCTGTGTGTCTTATGGAGTGAAAAATACAGTATTTTATTAAATATTTTAACACACCATTTGGTTCAGAATAGGTTTTTTTTCTTATTTTCCTCCTTAAAACTCTAGGTGTGTCTTATGGTCAGGTGCATCTTATGGAGCGGAAAATATGGTATATCCATCAGGCACTGGGGACTATGTGAATTCCCTGGCAAGGGCTTCAGCAGCCAGAGAAATCCCTGGAGCAAAGATGCTGGCAGCTGGAAGTCAAGTTGTGGGCATTAATCACATATGCTACAGTGTTTTAATGTGCTCAGAATCTCCACACAGAAACCCCCAGACCCGCCGCCTCCCTAGTGGGATCCTACATTTCCTTCTCCCTTGGATGTTGTGAGCATCTTCTAATGGGTCTTCTCATGTACCTGTTTCCATTTCAATCTCTCCTGTGCACCACTGCCAAATTAATCTTCCTAAAACATGATTCCAATCTGTCATTGCCTTGCTCAGAACCTTCCAATAGTTCCCCTTTGTTGGCAGAATTAAGTCAAGTGTTTCAGTCTGCCCTTTCCTAGTCACATTATGTACTATTCTCCTGCACTTATCTTGTATTCTGGTCACTGTGAGCAGTCACTATTCACCTTAATACACTTTTGTCCTTGCTCACATTGTATGCTTTACCTGGGAAAATCTAGACTTTATCTGTCTATTTCAAAGGGTGCCAACATCATCTAAAGAGAGGAGTCTCCTTCATGTGGGCTTTCCTAACACCTGCCCCTTCTGTATTCTTATAACATCTGATTTCCTTCTCTACTCTGGCATTTATTAAGCTTGAACTATGTCTATTTGTATACAATATAAATTATCTTTACTCTTATTCTATATTCTCATCTCCATGAGTTCAAAATGTTTATTTTACTCACCTTGTTATCACCTACGATATCTAGAACAATGCTTGGCCTGTAACAGATACTTACAAAATGTACTGAGTTGAAACTATGAATGTAGAAAGCTGCCATTGTGTCATAAAAAGGGATCTGAACATGGAGTCTGCAGTAACAACCAGGCATGTGACACTCAATCATCCTACATCTCGTTGCCTCACCCATAAAACTGGAAAATCAACTGCCCTCTGCTATACATTCCACGTAACTAACTCAAGAGTTAAATAAATTAGTATCAATGAAATTGCTTTGATTTTTTTTTCTAGTGACAGAACATCACAAGTTATTGGTGTTGTCACAGTGAGGTACTGTCCTTCAGATGATGAATGGAGATGACCCCAAACCACTGTTGTGACGCTGAGAGTAGTTTAACCAATAATTGTGCTTGCCTCAATTTTGGATCTCCTTAAAATCAGTCCTATAAATATAGCTGACTAGGGAGAGGGATGAGCATTTGAATTTCATTAACTAGCCTCATATGGAGACTTAACGATTTTGACCTCAAGTTTAACAAACAGAGTCAAAGAGGTATTTGTGTGTGTGCATTTGTGTGTACATGCATAAGTATTTTCATAGGTATTTAATAAGCAAGGGTCTCTTAAAAGAAAGGAGAAATTTACAAAGCTCTTTTGTTTGTCTATATAGTACACACCTAGATGATTTTCACAGGATATGCCTGAATAAGTCTACAGATAAAATACATGCATGTCCTCGTCTTTTCTAAAAGGCACACCCCAACTTTATGGCACACTCATACACTGGCACTGACACACCTTTTAAATAATGCTAAAGGCTGCCATTCTACAGTGTATTAAGCAGCTGCTTGCATATGAGTATCTTGTTGTCCAGAGTGACAGCTGTATTTTCGCCTGTTTTGACATTGAGTCTGATCTGGGTGAATAGCTCATATCCATTAAAGTGCTATTACAACACTGAATGACTGCCAGAATACTTCCTGATCAATTTTAAAAGCCAGCTAGCTGTCATCGTCTAATCGCAACAGCAAAAAACAAATCTTTGGGGAATAAAATGAGATTTTAAAACATTTTTAAGGCAGTGTATTAAATATAATCCCTAAAAACTGTTTGAATAAGAATAACAAGCCACAGAAATGGGAAGGTGGAAATACTATTTTATGCACTCTGAAACCCCTTGCACTTGCATATTGGCAGGCAATCTCAAATACTCCTTAAATTTACCATTTCGACAATCACTGAATTTGAACTCCTGCCATTACATAACTTAATAAAGCAGCACTGAAAACAATCACCACCGAGTGCGACTGTGCTCGCCATTAAGTAGTTCTATAAAATTTAAGACTAAATTCAATCATCTTCCTGTCTTTGCTTCAGTGGTTGAAATCCAAGTGTTCAGGTTTAGTTTCCCTTTTCTTCAACAGCCAGAAAATACGCATATTTTTAAAGCTACAATGCAGCATTTTAGATTTGCATGTATTAAGCATTGCCAAAGGGAAGCAGAACTCACTGATACAGTGAAGACCACTTGAATCATCAGTTTAATTGAGGAAGTCTGATTCAAAGTTGTAATTTCACCACCATTATACTGACAATATCAACAAATACATAATGTATAAATTGGCATAATCCATTTGGAGGGCAAATATTTAAAGAATATCTTTTTTTTTTTTTCAGTAAAATTAATCATCTGGGCAGCACTCAGTTCTTCTCATTTGGGTTTCAGCAGCCAGTATTTTCACACCATGATTATCCCAGTAGCACTCACTCACAATTTGGAGTGGGCTTTCCCAACTGCAGAAATGAAATGACCCGACTCCATTTCAACAGGATGTTCAGTGGTCCTCGATTCCCCCCAGGACCACAACGGCTGGGTCTGAACAAAAACCTAGAAATGCTACCCTTCCAACTCATATTTTATAAAGTGTAATAAATAGTGAATAATACATCATGTTTTAAAATCCTTCAGAATAGGAATCTCCTTAATAAAAGAAAACCAGTAATGGAAATATTGGACTGATAAAAAACATTCTTTTTGGAAATTAAAGAGCTCTCTCCTAAGAAACTGGAACCTATGTAACAAATAGTTTTCTCCAGAATATTAGATGATTTCCTTCAATTTGATCAAGGTCTCCCTTCATTTGTACTTTAAAAGACTCCTTATCTTTCAATTCATTTTTCAATATTAAAAGCAATGTTATTCTAAGAAAATGACTCTATCGTATCATTTCTCTGCTTAAAGTCAGTGTTCCCCACTGCATATTGAAGACAGTACCACTCACTTCAAGTGCTGCTTTGCCAAACTCCTGTGTGCCCCTCAGTCCTAAGCAATTCTATCCCTACCAAGCAATTTCCTATTCTTCCATCACTAAGGTCTTTCCTCAGTTTGACCTTTCCATGTGTTGTATTCCCTAGATAAATAACTTTCTGATCAGTTCCACCCAGCCAAACTCTTATTTCTTCAAAATCTCTCTCCTATCACCTCCTCTGTGATGTCTTCTGTGATTTTCCCATCTAAATGTATTTATTTCTTCTTTGGTGATCCCATAATACCGTACACAACTCCAAGCCAGACTGAGTCACTATTTTAGTTATTTATTTATCTGTCAATGTTAACTGCCATCAATACTAGGTTCTGATGGGGATAAAATATAATCCCAGACTCCAAAACATATCCTAAATGACAAAAATTATCTTACATTTAGACCCCAGAATGAAAAGAAGAAAAAAGCAGCAGAAGAATGGTGTTTCTAGTATTAAGTTTACGTCTGTGTTTATTTGGTGATGCCTTCACTCATTCTTTCTTTTTAATTGTGTCATTTCCACCACTGTGTAAGCTTTCCCCCTGTAGAGTAGAATTATCAAAATCCCTCGATCACAGTTTAAAAATAGGTAACAATTAGGGACTAATTACAAAACACATCCTAGAAATGACAAAGTGAAAATGTCAATGAATTTGAGGTTGAACTTCAGAGAATATCACATTTTTTTCTCAAAACTATAAGTTCTTTTAAAAGTAAAGCTCACATTCATGAGATATAATGTATTTTGGCCCAAAGAGGTAAAACCTAAGTGTTCACAAAACAGCACAACTAAGATTCACTACAGAGACTGAAGTGTGACCTACGTGATGGTCCAAGGCATGAGCCAATGACCTTTATCCCCAATAAATTTCTTAAATTTGTAAAAGAGAAAGTGACATTTTATTAGCAATTAGGCATTGAGTGAAAGTAGCCTAGGTTATACTAGATTGAAAAGTCACTAACATATATGCGAGTTTCTTTTCTTTTATAGGTATGACTATACTTTGGACATAGTACCATGTCACATAAAAAAGAAGGCACCGAAAAAGGTTGTAACTGAGGTCAGCTATTTGTGACAATCCCCATTTCCTTCGTATCCAGTCCATTACTCTTAGTGCAAGTTAGTTCAGCTTTCTCACGTACTGTTAAAAATATGTATATTGCTTCTGAGAGATCTACTGTCCCTTGTAAATTCACATATTAAAGGGTAGCATGGAAGGGAAGGGAATCTGTAATACAGTCATTTATAGCCAAGCATTAAATCATACTATATAATACAGAAAACAAATGTAGATAGCTTGGGGGGGCATATACTTCACCTCTCCTCAATGAACATTCATAAAATAAGAACGAGATCTCCAAGCTGCCAAAATTAAGTGGAAGCTAGGCTATAGCATGCCAAAGACAAAGAAATAAAAAGAGAGAGACAAAGAGAGAATGAGATAAGAGAAAAACAACTCAACCTAACCTGAATAAGTAGTTAACCAGGTGTTAAATGTTTGCAAGTTGAGAAGTAAAATTCTTTTTAACAATCCTGAAATTCATTAAATCAATATATATCTTCAGAAATAAAAAGCAGCTTTTAAAAAAATGGGGAGGTGGGCCTGGAAAATCAGGGAAAAATGAATAGACGACAGTTTTTCCAGCTTTCCCAATGATTCCTATTCCTCCTGACTCAGTGCCCAAACATGTCTTTCTCTAAAACGCCTTGCTATTTTGCCAAAAGAGAAAACTTATTTTCCATCTATGTAAACTCCTAAAAGAGGAGGGAGTAGGAAGACTATTCAATTCAACCCAAGAAAAATAGCGCCTTCTGCGTATCTCCAAGTGTCTGGCAGTGACCCCACACCCTGCCAATGTTGGTGGTCCAGGCCCGAGGCTATGATCTGACCTAGGAATTAGAGACGTTTTACTAACCTTCCTTCGCAGGGTCAACTGGAGAAAATGATACACATAACGGGCAGGAAGCAAGGGCATGAAGTACATCACATTTAACACCAACCACTTCCCTGGAATTTAGCTGCAAAGGATGAAGCCTTGCTAGACTCTGTGATGAGAAGAGCAGCTTCAGGGGTACAGACAGGGGAAAAAGAAGAGAGTCACAGAGAAAGGATGAGGAACTTTGAGTTCTGGATTCAAGAAGTCAAATCTATTTTTATTTATGTAAAATGTTAATTCACAAACTCAATCAGAAAGGTATGAGAGTGACTAAAAATATAAACTAGCTGTCTGATGAACTGGTACAATGCAGCCAAGAAGAATACTGTAAAGTAGAAGGAATGAACTGGAAGCAGGCACATCACGAACGATAAACCCACTGTGGGGAAGAACTAAAATGGGGACAGGTAACAGTCTTCCCTAGCTCTTCAGAAATATATGAAAAAACAGCAGAAGGGCACAGTGAGCAGAGAGGCAACAAAAGGGAAAAGCATTTGATCCACTGTTGGTATGCAGGTTGCATTAACACACAAATGAATTCTGGCCAAACAAGTCATGTGAAAAGATGTTAACTGAATAGCAACTGGGAGTCAAAACTGTATTCAAGACTGGATACAGTAAGGTCCCACACAGAGTCCTTGCCCTCCAGAAGGTTACATGCTAGAGGGTAAGGAAGAAGAGTGAGAGTTGGTTAACATATTTACAAATAGGCAAGATAAGGAGCACACCACAGAAGGGTCATAGCCAAGCTTGAGGTGTCTGAGAAAGGGCCCACAGAGAGCATCAGCTAGGCTGTGATCTGACTGCACAGGAGCCAACCAGAGGACAGAGGATGAATAAGGAGGAAGTGCTCTGTGTTTCCTTTAACAATAGTCATCTGATATCCATGAATTAATTCTACTTGACATACATATCTTATTATCTAAAGTCAAGACGTGATCTGGAATGTTGTTCCTTTTGGAGAAGAGTCTAGTCTGATATTATCAGAAAAAAGCCTTCAATGAGAACAAGAAAAAGGGTTAAAATATCTTATTTTAAATAAGAAAATACCAAATATTTTTTTCCTCCAGTATATTGTCAAGTTCCTGGTGGAACCCGTTTGAAAACTTAGAGTCTAAAGGAGTTCATTAGTGCCTCCTAGCCTGGCAGACTTGAACTGACCATCTTGCAAGGATACCACTTAGTGCCCAGACTGGATCCATGGCTGGGGCTGGAGGAGGTTAGGCAGAAAAACTAACATTTATTGATCACTTACTATATGCTTCATGCCTGATGTTACAATGATTATATATTGAAATCTGGCAATAAGCCAGAAAGGTACAGCTTACAATTCTCATTTTTAAGATGAAAAACCAAGACTCAGAAACTTAAAAGTGCTTTACTCAGGATCTCATAGCCAGTATTGGCAAAGCCAAGACCCAGACCCAAATTTATCTGATCCCCAAAGTCTATGCTCAAACCCAAGAAAGCTGGTGCTCACTGCGGAGGCAGCGGCCTCCTCTGGTGTCTGGCTTTTTGTTTTTTGTTGTTTTTTATTCTACTAAACTTCTTATTTTAAAATCTATAAAGACACATTTTCATTAGTGGGCATGAAAAGCCATTTCAAGAGTGCCTAAGCAAATTCAGAAGTGCACCAATAGGTTAAGAATAAAATGGTGTTGTGAGCATAGCTATAGGGTGTGAGTTTTAAAAGAACTTTTAAGTTTTATTTTTCAATAACGGTTTACATTCAATATTATTTTGTATTAGTTTCAGTTGTACAACTTGATGGTTAGATAATCATATAATTTATAAAATGCCCCCCAGTGTTCCCGGTACCCACCTGGAAGCTCGCACAGATATTGCGGTACTACTGACGGCTCCTCTGACTCCTCTGTAACTACCAGCTTGTACTTCTTAATCCCTGCACTTCTTTACCCAGTCCTCTAATCTCGGCTCCCCTCTGGCAACCACTATCAAGGGTGTATTTTAATGGTAACATTAGATCTGATTTACAATTTAGATTTGAAAAACTATAAGGATATTGTGTTCTATACAATCGAAATAATTTTTTCTATGTTGCGTGTTTGCTGTTTATAAAAGTAATAACATGTTCATTATAAAAAAGTTTGAAAATTGCAGATAAATATAAACAAAGATCAATCTCAACATTCAAAATAGTCCAAGTGAACATAATTAGTATATTTCTATATTCCTATGTATCTGCATAGATATTACGTGTATGTGATTTTTAACTAAAGCCAAAATTGTAAATAATGTTTTATAACTGGCTTCTTTACATTTGACATTATATGGTAAATATTTTCTATAGTATTCAAGAACAAGATTTTCAGTGAATAAAAGGTATTCTTATCCTATTAACCATGCTGTCCATTATATGATTACTTAAAAGGTAAGAGCTCAAATGTATGTTACTGTATTGTCCTATCCAAAAGATGTACCAGGCTACTCTCCTTTTAAAATATATTAAAATATCTGTTTTTCTGCAATGTTTCCACACCATGAACATCTAAGATAAAAACCAGTGTCTTGTTCATCTTTTTATCCCTGCTGAAGTGTCTGATACATAGTAAATGTTCAATAAATGTTTGCTGAATTGATGTGAATGTATGCCTATCTGAGACTTATTCTATAAATATATTCATAATTATCAAACATATCTAATCTCTTGACTTTAATATAAATAATGTAAATAAACAAAAAATAGTATTCAAGACAAAAGCTCATATTGTCAACATTTTATATCAAGACCAGGAAAAGATGTTCCCCTATAACCTCAAAACTGCCGAAGGATTTAAATGTCTAATGTAAAAAGGACACATTCTGAATACTCTTTCATCCACTTTACCAGTGCCACATTCAGGTTATTATACAACTACAGAATCAATCCACCTTTATAATGCATTTTTAGAACGTATTAGGAATGACAATAATTGTTAACAGCTTACAGATCTATTTCCAGCAGCAGAAACACCAACACATGTATGAAAAAAGGTGATTCTGACTCAAAGTCAAATCAGGAAATAAGATACATAGAAGAAATATGGAGATTGGGTCACACCTACCAATGAAAAGAAATATTCATTCCAAAAATGATGTCATGGGTCAGCTTTGAATCCAAGTGTAAGGTTAACATTTTGTCTCACTGGAAAAAAATGAATTTGACCTTGTAATATTTATATCACACAAACACTACCACAGACAGATTTTTTTCCGAAAGCCTTCAGATTGCATCTTGTCAAACCATCTGCGTCAGAGATGTGAAATAGGATCTTAAATAGTAGCCATATTTGACGGTGACAACCCAGAAGATATCCTGAAAAGGGTTTTTGTGTGGCCTCTTTTTTCTTTAACTTGTGTTTACCACTAACTTTGTTATGTCTGCCTGGAAGACTACAGATGTCATTGACAGCCACCCTCAGATATAGATGCTTCTTTCTACAAAACTGTGAACAGTCTTGTATTAAAAATATAAAGGTTATGGATTTTGTCAGCATTCAGAAGGGCAAAGTCACATACCCCAACTTTTGACCAAAACATGGTTAAGTCACTGCAAAGCAACCACAGAACACAAGATTCTGAACATAGCACTGACAAATAAAATAAGCAATCATAAGTCTTTAATGAATGTTAATAATAATAAAATACATTCAGCTCTTTCAACATTTATAATTAATGAGGGAAAAGAAAGCATTGTAAAGCTTATAGAGATGCACTGATTAAACCATGAATAGGGTTTGCTTATACAAAACCAGTATCTTTTAAGATCTCTGATAATATGTACTTTCTAACAACTTTAGTGGTAACACTCTGTGGGGTGGAAAGAAGAGAATTCTGACCCCATCCCCCCAAAGTGGGCAAAATTATTGTCCTTATAGTGCACTGCTCACAAAAATTAGAGGATCAGGGAATATGCAGATACTCCAGGACTTTTTTTTTTTTTGTATTTTTCTGAAGCTGGAAACGGGAGAGACAGCCAGACAGACTCCCGCATGCGCCTGACCGGGATCCACCCGGCACGCCCACCTGGGGCAACGCTCTGCCCACCAGGGGGGATGCTCTGCCCCTCCGGGGGGTCGCTCTGCCGCGACCAGAGCCACTCTAGCGCCTGGGGCAGAGGCCAAGGAGCCATCCCCAGCGCCCGGGCCATCCTTGCTCCAATGGAGCCTTGGCTGCGGGAGGGGAAGAGAGAGACAGAGAGGAAGGAGGGGGTGTGGAGAAGCAAATGGGCGCTTCTCCTATGTGCCCTGGCCGGGAATCGAACCCGGGTCCCCCGCAAGCCAGGCCGACGCTCCACCGCTGAGCCAACGGGCCAGGGCCAATACTCCAGGACTTTTAGGCTTTTGTATAGTGCATTTTCACCAATGAAATAAAAGTTGGTTTTGCATCTCATTTGCATAATCAAACAACTTTCTTTGACTTGTTTGCTTTTCTGATGTTCTTGTTTAACAAAAAAAAATCAAATGCTTCTTTTTTCTATCACTTCATATTCATTTTGAAATACCCCCTAATTTTTGTGAGAGTATACTAACATTCATCAAGTACTTAAAATGTGCCAAGTAATGTGGTATGTTTTCATGCTAATTATTTCATTTAATTACTCCAGCATTACTCTGGGGAAGTTACAGTTATCATTTGCACTTTGAAGATGAGTAAACTGGGGCTAAATTTTATATCATTTTCTCAAGGTCATACAGCTGGTCATCAGAAGGTCAAGGTTGGCACTCAGGTTTTTTCTGACCCCAGAACAAGCCCTCTTGGCCTCTAAACTATGCCAGCTCTCACATGTCTGTACTTAAAATGATAAACAAGCTATTATAAGAATGAACTGATATTAGTCCATATTCTTCAAAATACATCTCTTAGCTATCTAAAGTTTTACTCTGCACTAGATATCATCAAAGCATATCCATTTATAACAAAGAATGCAAATCCAATTGCCAGTCATCGATATTTGAAAGGGATAACACTAAAGACAGGAGATTTTATAAATCAGCCAATGTGTATAAAACATCTACGGTGTTGATCATGAAAATCAACTGATTTATAAAAACAATTATTACTCTGTCCCATGGGGTCCAGGCTTATAACTGGATAGAGGGCAGACTCACATAAAAGAAAAGCAAAAGAAGTTTCTACATAGCAAAATCAAAAAATTAATTTCATAAAACCAGCTGTTTTAAACAGGTTTGGAAGGCATAGTTCACATCTATTCAAATAGACCCCAGCCCAACCAAAACAATAATCTGTCGCTCCTAACTGATCCTTTACAAAGCTTAGACCACTGCTTACAAAAGAAATGTGGTTTATTACAGTTGTTGCACTCCAAATGAATATTGATTTCAATCTCAGAATGCTATGAAAGGACTTGCATCAATTACACAGTACATCAGAGTCATAATACAAGTTACCTAGTTCCAATGATGCACACAACAAATCAATCATTCACTTTCACACACCTTTGAAGAGACACCAGCTACCATGAGCTTCCTTTATCTAAACCTTAAAATAAGCCATTCAGTACAAAGTGGTGACAGAAAGGAAACCATCCCCAGTTTTACAAAGGATAGGTTACCATCAGAAAACCATTATAATTACTCCTTTTCAAGTGGGCTGTGTGTTAATACAAATACAAATGAGGAGGTGAAAAAACCCGAAGGCTTAATGACAGCATTATGAGGGGAGGGTTCTCCTTTACATTATTTATTTATTCAATGGGAAATTATTTGGCAATTATGATAAAGCAGCTAGACAACAATGACTTTCCTTTGAGTCACTAATTAAAATGCTGATTGCCTGTGGAGTGAGATGTGCAGTTATGGTCAAACAAGAACTTTCATTGTGCTAAACAGCTTGGGTTGGCCTGACACCTGGGTGGGGAGGAAAGACGCCAGCCAAGCCCACTTCACTACTTAAATCAGACTCATTTTTTATTCAACAAAATCCTAACAATGTTATTAATCTGGGCAAGATGATACCACAGTCAGCAATCTTAAGAGATTTTTTTAAAGAAAGAGAAAATCTAGGTTCTAAAATGATAACCTTATGAAGTCTAAGAGAATATTTGATACATATCAAATGGCTTTTCACATGGAGGTTATTTTTTATGAGTTTGTACTTCTTGTATTCTTACATTTTTCTACAAGCTACCCTTATGTACACACAAACATCAAAGAAATGTCATCTTCTTAATGCAACATGAATGCTCTTTAAACACAAATGATTTCTCTTCCATAATAGAAGAAAGATCTTACAATAATCATGATGAGGAAATTGCCTTTCCTTTAATGTAAAGAATTCTCAGTGCTTTGAATTTTACTAAAATTATGGTTTTCCCAATAACACTAAAATAGTCATCATTTTCCAAAATGAAGAATATATTTCTTATATTTGAAACCTGTTTATAATTTTTAAAAAATCAATTACAGGAGAACAGGTGCCCTAAACCAGTAACATTTATCACTTGAAAATGCATTATTTCAATAGATTCCGTTTCACACAAAATGATAAATTCTTAAATTTGGAAGAAAATTGAAAGGCATCTTTCCCATTCCGATATGGAAATCCCCTCCACAGTATCTCAGAGAATCCTGCCGTTGCCACAACTTGTAGAAGATCATGTTTACCACACTGAAAGACCACCCCGCTTTTGAATGGTTCGGAAGGTCAGCAAAAATCTAAAGGTCAAACTGGCCTTCCCATAACTTCTGGATATCACAAAATAAATCAAACCTTCTTTCAAATGATCCCTTCCTTAAAAATTCCTGCTTTTCCAAACTTATTAACTCTAGTTCTTGAAGATGGTCCCTATGTGCCTTTGTGTCCATCCTCCACAATCTGTCCCTCTTAACAAATATGAGGAAAAAAGATATTCCAAATGTGGTCAAATTTTCCAAATGCAGTAGGACCAGTTTTATTTTCTGTTTCTAATTTCTAAAGCCATAATGTAACAGTGGATCCTAGTCATTCGATATCAACTGAAATTTTATATAAATTATTTTTAACAAAAGTAAAAATTTCATGAACTTTACATTTATTGATCTTGGATTTCATTTTATTAGTCCATTACTAACCTGGAAGAAATTTATTCCTGTCCATTTGACGCTACTTAATCTTTGTAAGCCTTTGATTCCTTGTGTATAAGATGCTTAGCATGGGAAATTTTTTTTTAATCCTTCCCTTGCTTATTTATTTATTTATTTTTCTTTACAGGGACAAAGAGAGAGAGTCAGAGAGAGGGATAGATAGGGACAGACAGACAGAAATGGAGAGAGATGAGAAGCATCAATCATCAGTTTTTTGTTGCAACACCTTAGTTGTTCATTGATTGCTTTCTCATATGTGCCTTGACCACGGGCCTTCAGTAGACTGAGTGACCCCTTGCTCGAGCCAGCAACCTTGGGTCCAAGCTGGTGAGCTTTGCTCAAACCAGATGAACCCACGCTCAAGCTGGCAACCTCGGGGTCTCGAACCTGGGTCCTCGGCATCCCAGTCCAATGCTCTATCCACTGCACCACGGCCTGGTCAGGCACATGGGAAATTCTAAATAGGCACTTCCTACCATTTACAAAGTCTTTGTCAAGTGCCAGGTTAAGTGCCAAGTGCCCTCTATGTGCAACACACACAAGTGTATTATATCTATTTCACAAATGAAAAAACTGAGGCACAAATAGGATTGCTAATTGCTCAAGGTCATTCAGCGAGTGACAGGGCCAGAGTTTGAGTTCAGGCCACCCTTCACTACCACACTATCAGCAATTATTCTTGATTTTCTACCTTGTAGAACATTAATAAATGGGCCTATGATAAAGTTGTTGAACAGAAGCCAATTAAGTCAGTATCTCTTAAAAGATTAGCCTCCAGTTTGATTATCTTTTGGGGACCATTTACTCAAAAACCCACGAATCCTTTACTACACAACGTATATATCCACAAATATAATATAAATAACTTTCCAAAGACTTGCACAAACTAATATACACTATTGCCTTAGGAATTTTCCTAACCTACAGTTTCAGTAGTTATATTTTTTGTAAAGGAAATGAAGTTAACTGATACCCTGGCTGCTGCTATCTAATGAGTACTGTTTTCCCAAGTGCTGTCAGTTCATTCATCCAGTTAATAGTTGCCTTCCCAGAACAGGTCAAGTTCAGGCATCCACTTTACTCAGAATATCAGAATACAGCCTCTTCTCTCCACTTTCCTGGCTTTTCCAAAGATTTTCAAAAGTGGTTCCATAATCCCAACTGAAAATTCCTTTAGGCAATGTCTGAATCTGCACCAATTTAAAGCGGCCATGAGCTCATAAAGAATCTCTACACCTACTTGAAGTTTTCAGGGTCTTTCAGCTGTGGTTGCACTGCCCTTTACAATTAGAAAAGTCATTATCCTTTATAGAGAAAACAGAATAAATAGAGTTTAGTGGTGTTTCTAATCTTTTGTCATCTTTTAACATTCTACCATCTGTTCCAAACAATGCAAACCAGTGTGTGTGTGTGTGTGTGACAGAAAGAGTCAGAGAGAGGGACAGATAGGGACAGACAGACAGGACGGGAGAGATGAGAAGCACCAACTCTTCGTTGTAGCATCTTAGTTGTCATTGGTGCTTTTTCATATGTGCCTTGACCGGGGGACTATAGCAGACCGAGTAACCCCTTGCTCCAGCCAGTGACCTTGGGCTCAAGCTGGTGAGCTTTGCTCAAACCAGATGAGCCCACGCTCAAACTGGCAACCTTGGGGTTTCGAACCTGGGTCCTCCACATCCCAGTCCGACGCTCTATCCCTGCTCCACTGCCTGGTCAGGCTGTGCAAGTATTTTTGATGAGAACAAAGAAAATAGATGACCCAGTGTGCTTACAACCCAAGGAGAGTCACAGAGACAGAGATGGTCAAGTGTGACACAAAAGAGAACAGAATACAAAGGAGAGCAAACAAGCTGTTAAGGAATCTTCTAGATAAACAGCCAATTAAAAAATGAGCTAGTGCCTGACCTGTGGTGGCGCAGTGGATAAAGCATTGACCTCAACCACTGAGGCCTCCGGTTTGAAACCCTGGGCTTGCCTGGTCAAAGCACATATGGGAGTGATGCTTCCTGATCTTCATCCCCTTCTCTCTCTCTCTCTCTCTCTCTCTCTCTCTTTCTCTCCTCTCTAAAATAAATAAATAAAATCTTTAAAAAAAACAAAACAAAAAAATGAGCTGGAGCTTTTATTTCCCTTCTTTTCATGCTTCCAAACATAACTGCAATTCTGATTTTACAGTTCTATATTTTATGAGAATACTTTGAAAACCTGTGTGTTTTTGGATGACCACTCTCCCTAGTGGGGGTCATCTATTGCTGTCAGAATTTTATTATTAGAGAGTTCTGTACCAATGATCCACTTTTGCTCAAAGACCCTATCTTTCAGTCATTAATTTATTACACAAATATTACTGTGCCTACTGAATACCAGGCATTCTTTGCAAGTCTCAAGTCATTGAATCACACCAATAATAATTTTAGATGATCTACTATGGGCCAGTTATTTTAGGGACATTGGCCCTGAATTTAAGAAGCCAGAATCCTTTTTATTTAGATATTTAAAAATCTGCTTCCTGAAGCCACAGGTTACAGTCCTGTGTACAGTCTTGATTTGATCAACAAATTCTCCTTTATTTTAGAATTTGAGAGTCACCAGTTACTCATTGTCTCCTCCATTATTAGAGACTTTTTAAAGACAAATCATAAATTTTACAGATGCAGACCATCTGTAGAGAGGAAATTCCCCAGCATCACCATGCCCGCTTCCTTGACAGCTTTAAAGTCTCATTAATTAAAGTGTTAGCCCTCATATCCACTTCAAAGGTGGCCAACAACTACTTCTAATTATTTCATCCACACCCAAATGCTTTCCACTCAAATGTGTGTTTTGGTATTTCTGGTATTTATAAATATTACTTAAATTCTATTTTAATTATCAAAGGTATACATGCTTACGCTGAGACATCTGAAAATACAGAAAGCCAGAAAAACAAAATAATTATTCAAACTATAATGCCTAGAGGTAATTTCTATGACATTTCTGGTGTATTCCCTTCTTGAATATATATAGATATGTGTGCAAATACACACATGTCTATGTATGCATATAAATCTTCTGAGTATGTGTGCTGTATGTGCACACCTATGTAATACACAGTGAGTTCTGTATTTTTTAAAAATCTGTTCCTTGCAGGGAGAACATCCTTTCATTACATTCCTCCTATTGTTAGTCCTTCCCCTTGGGCCAAGATTTGCTTAGAACCCCTTACATCATAATTAAGTTTTCTTCTTAAAATCTACACTTTATACCTGACATACAGGTATCTGACCAGACTGACCCCATCTCCACAATTATGCTTTGCTATGGTTTCTAGAGAATTTTGTGTCTTTAGTCACTCTTCTTCATTAATTAAATATTCATTCTATGTTTTGCTTATCTTGTTTCATTTCCTTCCTTCCTTTACCAGCCCCAAGTTTCAACTTAAAGCCTTCTTGGTCCTAATAATGAGACCCCTATCAAGCCCATTCATTCCAGTTCTGAAAACTGGAAAAACAGATGAGGACACCACCTGTATTTTTCAGACCTCATAACTTTCCATCCAGACCTTGAGAGATAACTTCTCAGTCCCTTTTAGCCATCTCCCCTCTATAAGCATTGCACAGCACCCTGGGTTTAATGAGATTCGACACATGAGTCATCAATTATATTTTCACTCCAAGAATGAGGTGTATCTCTCAGGAAACCATTGCAGGTCTACATACATCCTCCTTCCACTTCTCCAGGGAGACCACTGCAGTATCTGGAGTCACTGTATGAGTTCCTCTACAGACACTGCTCCCTGTCCAGCCAAGTACAGGATAGTGCTTCCATGGACATTCCCGCCTCGTGCTCCAGGGGAATGCCTCCCATCTGCTGTGCAGCTGCCGTGCGGCAGAGCTGCCCCTTCTCTTTCTAGATGAATCAAGTTCCTACACTCTCCAACCTCCTGATGTCAGTTTATTAATGCCCTCTGATGTCCTTTCCTTCTCTAAACACTTGCTCCATTACATTTGCCCTGATCAAAAAAATAATCTAACAATGAGTGCTATCACCCAGATTTCTAAAATAAGAAATTCTTCTCTCCATAAACCAACAAGTTTATTTACTAGAAGAACAGATATAATTTTTATATTACTATACTAAGATTTGACTACAAGTCATTTAGCCATTGAAGAGTCATTTAAGATGTTGTATCACATGACAGAGGTATTAATAATGATTTCCTTATCAGTATGTGATCATTTTAAGATTAGTTCAAAAGGCCTGACCAGGCGGTGGCGCACTGGATAGCATTGGACTGGGATGCAGAGGACCCACATTCGAAACCCCAAGGTTGATGGCTTGAGCGAAGACTCATCCAGCTTGAGCATAGGGTCGCTGGCTTGAGTGTGGGATCATAGACATGAACCCAGGGTCACTGGCTTGAGCCCAAAGATTGCTGGCTTGAAGTCCAAGGTCACTGGCTTGAGCCCAAGGTCGCTGGCTTGAGCAAGGTGTCACTCACTCTGCTATGGCCCCCTGATCAAGGCACATATGAGAAAGCAATCAATGAACAACTAAGGAGCTGCAACAAAGAAAGAATTGATGCTACTCATCTCTCTCCTTTCCTATCTGTCTGTCCCTATCTATCCCTCTCTCTGACTCTCTCTCTCTGTCAATAGTAAATAAATAAATAAATATTAGTTCAAAAGAATGGTATATAACAAATTACAATTTTGGTATTTGAGTAGTTTATTTTAAATTGAGGACACTGGCCTGACCTGTGGTGGCGCAGTGGATAAAGCGTCAACCTGGAAATGCTGAGGTCGCCGGTTCTAAACCCTGGGCTTGCCTGGTCAAGGCACATATGGGAGTTGATGCTTCCAGCTCCTCCCCCCCTTCTCTCTCTCTCTCTGTCTCTCCTTTCTCTCCCTCTCTCCTCTCTAAAAATGAATAAATAAATAAAAAGCATGGTATTTAAAAAATAAATAAATAAATAAAAATAAATAAATAAATAAATTGAGGACACTAATTACAAACATTTCTACTTTAACAGACACAAAAAGCAAATGTGTATTTCTTTACAACTATTGTTCCTATATATTTTAATACATAACATTATAAAATACAGCCCTTCAATAATCTACTCTAGAAATAAGACATACAATTCCCTCTGCCCCTTATCTGTGCCTCTACCATAAAGTATATAGTCACATCCTCCCCCAAAACAGCATGGCCATGTACATCTTAATATTATCCAAAATTAATACTTTTCTATCTTTGCCTATTCTAGGAAAATTATTAGGGTACTTTTTAAAGTATTTGCTTTTCTGATTTGAGAAATGGCTTATAGGAAGTAAGCAGTGAGATCCACTTCACTGATCCTACTCTAAAGACTGTTCAGATTGATTTTTTGTGTGTTCTTCACTTGAACATATTTACAAAAGTGAAATTTTTTTTATCTTTTTCAGCTTATTTTGACATCATGCTATTACTACCAACATGAAAAGGAAATGACAAAAATTCTGCAGGACAGCTTAACAACACTGTATTTATCAAAATTTAAATGCATATTCTATAATATTTCTTTGAATTTATCCTAAGCAAATCTAGTAATTGTACCCATATAGATACAAATGCAAAATGATATCCACAGAATTTTTCATAAAAACAAAATATTAAAATCAGGTTAAACACCCATTAATAAAGAACTGTTTGCATGAAATACTATGCAACAAAATACTTTGTAATTATAGTTATATTATCTTATAAAGATTTCCACAATATATTAATTTAAAAAGGAGTAAAATCACTGTGAAATAGTAAAATATTTTTTTTAATGTAGAGCAAGAGAGACAGAAACATTGAGCTGTTCCTGTATGTGCCCGACTAGGGAATTGAACAGGCAACCTCCGTGCTTCAAGACGATGCTCCAACTAATTGAGCTATCTGGCCAGGGCTTAATTTTTTTTTTTTTTGGGGGGGGGGAAGAAAGAGGAAAGTAGAGAGAGGGGAGGGGAAGGAAAGCATTCATTTGTTGTTCCACTCTGTTGTGCATTCATTGATTGCTTCCCGTGAGTGCCCTAACCGGAGATTGAACTGGCAACCTTGTCATTTCGGAATGATACTCTAACCAACTGAGCTAACCACTGAGGGCAGTAACATACATTTTTTTCAAATACAAATGCAGTGAAAATCTACAAGACTATTACCTAAATTTTCAAATGGTTATATTTCTGTAAGATGGGAACACAGGTAACTTTATATGTCTATGTATTGCATCATATATATAACCATGAATTGCATTCATAATAACTGTAAAGCCAGTAGCCGCGGCCACCATCACAGCTGCCTGGTCCATGCAGGTTCACAATTGACTCGGACAGATGGTAATGAAACAACAGAGCCAAGAACTGGTGGGCCATTAGCTTTAATCCTAGCTTGCACCCGGCGGGCAAGAAATACACACAGTGAGAAAACACTTCCCTTTCCATTCAGGGCTCCCAAAGCCACTGACTTATCTGAGTTTTCTAGAATCAAAGGTTTGTACCTCACCAGCCTTATTCACCTCTGTTCCCCATCTCCTTCTCTCTGCACAAACTCTGCACAAACTGGCTTCTCCTTCAGCACTCTGCCATCTTGGCTACTTCTCCTCTCCTCCACATGGCCTTTCTCTGCTCTCCTCCAGTACGGGCTCCTCTGTCTCATTTTATAGTATAGAAATCAAAACCTTTAATCCAATATACAGACAAGGAAGTCTCTGATACAAAGTTACTTATCTGAGGCATAATGGGATTCCTCATAGAGTGCACCACCCGCTATCATGCAACAGTCAAGGGTGTGGGGAAAAGCTTAGTCTTAAAACTAAGCCTTAGGGCAGGGGTCCCCAAACTATGGCCCGCGGGCCACATGTGGCCCCCTTAGGCCATTTATCCGGCCCCCGTCGCACTTCTGGAAGGGTACCTCTTTCATTGGTGGTCAGTGAGAGGAGCATAGTTCCCACTGAAATATTGGTCAGTTTGTTGATTTAAATTTACTTGTTCTTTATTTTAAATATTGTATTTGTTCCCGTTTTGTTTTTTTACTTTAAAATAAGATATGTGCAGTGTGCATAGGAATTTGTTCATAGTTTTTTTTATAGTCCGGCCCTCCAACGGTCTGAGGGACAGTGAACTGGCCCCCTGTGTAAAAAGTTTGGGGACCCCTGCCTTAGGGTATAACAACCCTGCCTGCTTACAGCCTGTCCCCCACACCCAATGCAAACTATAAGCCAGCAAACATATATATCATATTTACAAACTTATTTGACCAACAATAACAAAACAAATACAATAAAACTACCTAGAGCAGTGGTCGGTAGTGTGGCTCTTCCACAAAATACCTCCTGCAGAACTACCTAGAGCAGTGGTCGGTAGTGTGGCTCTTCCACAAAATACCTCCTGCAGGCGTGCAGGTACGCACAAGGGTGTCAGTCGGTCCTAATTAATAACAATGTATCTACCTATATAGTTTAAGTTTAAAAAATTTGGCTCTCAAAAGAAATTTCAATCGTTGCTCTGTTGACTAATGAGTTTGCCGACTACTGACCTAGAGTATAAAATTTGCTTTTAAACTCATTATTTTTAATTTTATTGATTTATTTTAATGAGACAGAGAGAGGGAGAGGGGAAGGGAGAAAGAGAGAGAGAAGCACTCATTGCTGTTCCACTTAGTTGTGCATTTACTAGTCGCTTCCTACATGTGCCCTGACCAGGGATCAAACCTGCAATCTTGGCTTTTCAGGACAAGCTCTCATTATTTTAAATTTAAACTAGTTAAATAAGCCAAAACAGATGATTCTGAATTCCATCTGAAACTTTTTTCTCTATAAGAATGTCAAGTCTGGCTAATTTTAAAATTTTTATGGTAGGTTGTGAACCTACCATAAAAACTTAATAGCCAGAGGAATATACAAGACCACTTTGAGAGATAAAGCACTTACAATAAAATAGCAAACAATTTCATTAGTTGTAGGAGGAAACCATCTAATCTGATCTGCATATATTCTGTAGATATGGAGAATCTGACTGAAGAATAGGATGCTTTTTCTGACTTGCTTTCCTTGTTTAGTCAGTGTGTCTTATCAGTGAGGAAAACAGAAACCCAGTGGCACAGACTGTTAGAATTTGCTACCTCTCAAGAGTATTTAATATTTTGAGTTTATTCATCCTCACTGCTTTCTCGTTCCCTAAGAACACTTAGATAGATACCATCACTTATGATACTAATCAAAAAATTCAGACTCTGAGTTATGTCATGCTTTTGCCACTGTTTATATGTAAACATGTTGATCAAAAGATATGACTTTAAGGCTGAAAATATCATACATTTTTCCTGAGATAGTTTAAAGATTCTCACAGGGTCTAAATCTGAAAAGTAAAACTCTCACTTAAAAGACAGATTTGTATTTACCTTCTAAGAAACATGGTTCCTTGTATTTAGTGAGTTATTATTTCTCATTAAACTCTAGTTACTTTCTATGACTAGAACATGTTGGTCAGTACTGAAGTAGTAATGCAATATTAGAAATTAAATATTCAGAGTGGGTAGCAACAGAAGGCTTTGTTTTATGCAAGAAAAGATCTCAATTCTCTTCCACTCCCCACCTCTACTGAAGTTACTACTGAGAAGATAAAAATAAGTCCTATATATCAGATCTAAAAATACATAGTGCCATCATCAGTAAATTGTAAGGAACAGGACAATGTTCTATATAATTGCCCTGCACAGAAACTTCGATGGTGGATGGAATCACAGGATGGAGACGAAAACATAGGGAAAGGCAGGCATGGCTTCAGGCCCCACTAAACCCGAGCAGGACCACCCCTGTCTGATGTACATACTGGGGTCCTGCATAAGAGTTCATTTGGAATAATCAGCCTAAGGCTTAGGGGGGAAAAAAAGAGAGAAGAAAAAAGAATGAAAATTTTTTTGAATATTTAAGAGAATAAAGGTACATGACCTCAGGCCTTTCTAATCTAGAAACCTAAATTCTTGATACATCTCTGCCACAAAACAGAAATGAATGCATTGTGTCAGGCTGCCTCACTGTCACAGTCTGCAATAAAAGTAACATTAAAGTGAAGAAAAGATACCAGAAACAAAAAGAGAAAGCAAAGAAAAGCATAACTGGTTATAATTCAATTATCTTTCATGCATAACTAAGATACAAAGATTAAAAAACTACTGGAACAAGTAGGAAAAGCAGAACTTCGGTATCTGTAATTTATAAACTTATACCTTCTTGCAAAAACTGGGTTGACATTA
Organism: Saccopteryx leptura; assembly: GCF_036850995.1. Lineage (NCBI taxonomy): Eukaryota > Metazoa > Chordata > Mammalia > Chiroptera > Emballonuridae > Saccopteryx > Saccopteryx leptura. The sequence continues at coordinate 103,880,369 of NC_089508.1, read as the reverse complement.
GTCTGCAGAATTGGCTTGTTCACTTCTCACTGTGACTCCTGAAACCCAGGAGTGTTTTTACTTTTAAAAAACCACTTCCACTTGGCCTGACCTGTGGTGGCGCAGTGGGATAAAGCGTCGACCTGGAACACTGAGGTCGCCGGTTCAAAACCTTGGGCTTGCCTGGTCAAGGCACATATGGGAGTTGATGCTTCCTGCTCCTCCCCCTTCTCTCTCTCTCTGTCTCTCTCTCTCACTCCTCTCTCTCTAAAAAATCAATAAGTAAAATATTTTAAAAAAAAAACAACACTTCCACTTAGGCTTTGTTAAATTTCAACAAAGAGGATCTCTCACAAGATGTCTCCCTGGTGATGACCCACATCTTTAGGGCAGGTCTCTACCCTGAACAGAAATACAGAGAGAGGTTGATGCTAACCCTGCAACATCTTCCTCATGCACAGTTTAGGACATGTCCAGGAGAACAAGTGATGAGACAATTATCTTGACTATTTGATGATAAGAGGATAACATTTTATTTATCAGACTCTAAAATTTTATTGAGTGTCTACTATTTGCCTGACACTGTATTGCATATTCTCTCATTCTTATCTAGTCTGCACAGCACAATTATTAGCCCCATTTTCTGACAAGATGACTGATCACAGGATGAGCATAATAAATCTTAGAGATTGTGCTATTCAGTGCTTTTATTTTACAATGGGGGAAATGAGTTGGGGGTCACTCAGTGTTAGAACCAGCAATGGATTATGGTTGTCCTCAGGGTCAGTTTGAGCTTGGGAGGTTCAGGGATTGGGAGCCACACAGCCAGTGTTTTCCTACTGACTTTGGCACTCACTGGCTAAATTTTCTTGGGGAAGTTATGCTATCTTTCTAAACCTCAATTCCTCACCTGTACAATGGGAGGGGGTTGTACTATGTGGGCTTAGTGAGGATGTAAAAGTAAAACACTTATGACCTTGCCAGGTATAAAATTGTTGGTCAAAAAAATACCCTAGTATTATTACTACTGCTATTAATGCTATTTATACTACTGATGCTTCCATGAGCAGCAGCAGCAGCAGCAGCACAGGTAATATTGTCAATGCCATTGTCATTATTACCACACCACGCTCCTCTTCAGAAGAGATGCCAAACATTGCTCTCTGACTCAGTTATATCTCACAAGCTCCCTCCTTCTTAAAATCTGCCTTTCTACTTTCACTATCTATCCAAGCTTTACAGAGGCCTAAGCCAAGACACAACTCCCTTAAGCTGACCCTGAAATGTTTCAGCCCACACTGGTCCTCTGATCTACTATATATATATATATGGTCCCCTGATCTACTATATATATATATATATATATATATATATATATATATATATAATCAGATTTTCAAACTGACATTTAAGACGTGATGAATTTAATAATACCTAATTTCTTCTTATTTCCCAATGAGGTGCTTTGCTCTATCAGGAAATAGGCTGCCATTCACATTTTTCTGATATCACCAACTTTTTCAATACACTGAGAAGTTCATAGTAGGTCTACAACAGATACTTGCTAGATTGAAAATACAGCCTCTCCGGGTTCGATTCCTGGCCAGGGCACATAGGAGAAGCGCCCATCTGCTTCTCCACCCCCTCCCCCTCCTTCCTCTCTGTCTCTCTCTTTCCCTCCCGCAGCCAAGGCTCCATTGGAGCAAAGATGGCCCGGGCGCTGGGGATGGCTCCTTGGCCTCTGCCCCAGGCGCTAGAGTGGCTCTGGTCGCGGAAAAGCGACGCCCTGGAGGGGCAGAGCATCGCCCCCTGGTGGGCAGAGCGTCGCCCCTGGTGGGCGTACCAGGTGGATCCCGGTCGGGCGCATGCGGGAGTCTGTCTGACTGTCTCTCCCCCGTTTCCAGCTTCAGAAAAAATACAAAAAAAGAAGAAAATACAGCCTCTTTTCAACCATAAATAAGCATCGTTTTGGTTTCTATCACTCATCCTAAGTCTGGAATAACATACTGTATTAATTTATAACAGACACATTTTAAAGCAATGTGACTGTACTAAGGTAAGGTAGGCGAGCATCAAATCTTCACAGATTTACATGAGAAGGTAAAGTGCTACAAAGCAAGGTTCCCTGTCCAAGTGTGGCACTAGCACAGGTGTCAATCTCTAAGGCCAGACAGACCATAACACTGACATACAGCTCATAAAGTGCTGACCACCTTTGCAAAGTTATAAAGTTTCCCAAATTTCATAATGTTTAAAGATCTTCTGTAGATCCAAAGGCCAAATGTGATAAATAAATCATGTACCTATTCTACTGGAAGTAGAATTCTCACCCAACATGCATTCCCCATAGACCTCTCAAAATTATAAAGACTAAAAATGTCATGCCTATAAACTGATAAATTACAAGTCCTCATTCTTTATACTGTTTCAAAATGTAAGAATATGTCTAGCATTTTTTGCATGTCATTTTCCAATCTTTTGTGGTTTCATATTCTCTTTGACTTCTAACACCCCAGAACCCAGAGCCTCCCCTGAGTTATCCTCACTGTCATCAGGTTAGAGGGGTTTTTATCTATAAATGTACTAACATACATCTGTATCCACAGAGAATATGCAGCATTCTTTTGTGACTTGTTTAGCATAAATGGTATCATATTGTATATATCATTCTATAACTTGCTTTTTTTATCCTTCAAGATAATAGTATTGGGGAGAAATCTCCTTGTCAATAATAGTCCTTGGAGCTCCATTCTTTTTAACTGTGTAGATTTCCACAACTTGTTTAACCAGTTCTTTATTCATGAACATTAGGTTCTTTCTCTTTTTTGCTATTACAAAAAATGTTGCAGTAATAATCTCTGCTAGTGCTTCTCTATTATTCTCTAATTTTTATTAGAATTAATTAAGCATATATCCTAATCATATATAAAATTCCTCAATAAATATGATACTTTTTCTTTATTATGTAACTAGAATAAACTTAAAACATAGTTTTCACCTATGTGAATATTAAATTTAGGGGAACAGGGGTCAGCAAACTACGGCCCACAGGCCAGTCTCAGCCAGCCTGTCGTGTAAACACCATCAGAGGACGCAGCTGAGCTCACTCTGGTACACAGCATCTACGACAGTTCCTGCACCTGGGCAGCACAGCTGGGTGGCTGTCCCAGAGACCATATGGCCTGCAGAGCCAGAAATATTCCCTATCTGTCCTTTTCCCAAAAATGTTTGTTGGCCCCTACACTGGAATATCAAATAGCCTTCCTCTGGGGAACTTTTTCTGGTTTTACAAAGTGCAAGTTAAAGGGTCAGTATCATTATGCTTTAAGTAGAAGACATTGGTAGTGGCACTTGCTACTAAAACAAACAAAAAAAAAGGTCCATATAGGCTAAACAAAACAGTATCTCTTTTGAATTTTACAACTGAAACACGAAATATAAAGCCCTATCTACTTCAGCTCCCTCATAACTTTAAAGATACTGAGTGAATTAATTAAATTAGGGGCCCTGGCCGGTTGGCTCAGTGGTAGAGCATTGGCCTGGCATGTAGATGTCCCAGGTTCAATTCCTGGTCAGGGCACATAGGAGAGGCGACCATCTGTTTTTCCACCCCTCCCCCATCTCTCTCTCTCTCTCTCTCTCCCTGTCTTCTGCAGCCATGGCTCAGTTGGAGCAACTTGGCCCCAGGTGCTGAGGATGGCTTCAAGGCCTCACCTCAGGCACTAAAATAGCTCAATTGCTGAGCAAGGGAGCAACAGCCCCAGAGGGGCAGAGCATTGACCAGTAGGAGGCTTGCAGGATGGACCCCCCTTCGGGCACATGCAGGAGTCTGTCTCTCTGCCTCCCCACTTCTCACTTAGAAATTTTTTTCAAAAAATTAAATTAGGGATTCCACTAAAAAATAACAGGTTGTTTCTAAGCCTGACTGGTGAGGGAGGTTGCCATTTCAAAGCAAAACACAAAAATTTTAAATGATTTACACACTACAGCCTAATAGTATTTACCAATATCACACAGACAAGATTACGGAATGAGACAATTAGGACTCAAGCCATGTGGCAGAGGCTTCTGGGCTTCACTGTGCCCTCTGTCATCTAGGGTGGTTACACTAGTTACCAGCTAAGAGCCTACCCAGTTTTCTCATTCTATGGCACCTGCAATTCACTCTTAAAAGAAGGTACTTATAACAGAAACTTCATCTATTTAAATTAGTATATACTTAAAATTACTACAACACTCACTGACTGACCCTATTATTTTATGTTGTTGTTGGTTGTAAAAGTTGGAAAATCGGCCCTAATGGATAACAAAAAAGGTCATAACTTGAGTTTATTTACTTTATGTTCACGTAAAATGAACTGGCACCTACAGAGTTAACCGCTAATAGAATCTAACACTTATGAGGAGACCCAAAGCACGCACAGACGAATTTGCTCTTATTAGAAATATAAATGTTTTTATTAATTTCAACTCAACTTTCCAGGTTATGTCACATTTGTGAAGAAAGGGAACTCTGCTTCCAATCACAGCCCTACACTGTAAATGTTAAAGGTTTTTTTCAGCATTTCTCATCATGAAACTTTATAGAAGCTATACAAAGAGGGGCAACACATGTACAAAAGACTGAATCCCCATTTTATTCTCTACTGAGAGAAAAAAAATGAAAAAAATAAGTCTACTGGTATCGTTTGATCAAAAATAACAGCAATAATAATTATTTCATTATTTGCTGATTGACCACTGACAGATATTTTAAAGATCTCTCTTCGTGACTTCACTGCTTAGTCTCTAAGATGATCAGGTTGTAGTAAGTCATGACTGACCTTTCCCCCAGCAATTACTTAAAAATAAAGGGGGGAGGTTAAGCATTAAATTGTTGATTGTACTGTTATGTGGAAAGAACAAGGAAAAAAGACAGTGGAACAACTGCTTTTCCCTACAGTCTTAGGCCCAAGGTAGGCCGAGAACCCAGATGTTCCAGGAGAACCATCTTTATATCAGGTTTTCCTAGTTTAATTATTCAAAGCCCTACTTTTGTCTCAAAATGTCCCAGGTGAAATCATAAATTATGTGGTTGCCCTCTTTAAAGCAGGGCTTTGTCCCTTTATCCTCGCCTCCCCCAGGGACTCTTCTCCATCTCTTTTCCTGAGTCCTGATTAGGACGTTCCAACGGGAGAAAGAGGAGAAAGAGGAAGCAACAGCTTGGAAAAAGCCATGGGAAGAATTAGAGGCAAGCGGGACTCCTCAAACCCAGAGGGAAAGAGGAGATGGGGGAGTCTGTGTCAATGACACAGAGTCAAGGGAGAAGTCCAAGGTCAATGTCCATGGTTCCTTGCCTTTTGGTCAGTCAACTAGGTCAGCAGGAAGGAATCACGTGCTTCCAAGGTTGGGGCAGGATTTCTGTAGGAGGACTGTTGTCAGTCAGTATGTCATGATAGTGACATAGTGTGATGTCCTCAGGTCAGTCTCATGAGAACAGTCAGTATACTATGTCAGTATCATGAGGACAGGCTACAGGAATAAACTGAAAGGACTTCTTCAAAAGACTGAAGTGACTGTGAAGATTTTTCAAAGGTGCCATTCTGAAAGCATATGGTTGAAAAAATTGGGAAAAACTCTCTGAATACTGAAAACCCAGTAGCCAAGTAATGTCCAAGGTACAGTTGCTTTAACAAATTTGAGAAGATTTCCAGTGTCTAAAAAGCTAAAACAATTCCCACTTCAACTCCAGCCTGCTGTTTCTCCTATCTAGGTAAAGGTTCTATTTTCTGACATGGATGATTTCAGAGTGAGTGTCCTCTTCAGGAGTGCCTTCCCAGGTGGAAAACATTGTCTGGGAGGGGGTCCAATTTTTTCTCAGACCTCCCTCTCATACAATATTGATTGCCAGCTGAGTACTGGGCAGGTGAAGAACTGGAACACTACGTGACTCATGCTCCCAAGAAACTGCACCATACTTTCTGAGGGATCACAGAATCACAATACTAAAAATTATCATTATAGTCATTGCTATATAGCTGCCCCTTTGAGTAATAAGTGTCAAGCACTATTCTAAATGTTTCATCTTTATCAATTCATTTAATCTTCACACAACTCTAAAACTGATATCATTCCCATTTTACAAACTAGAAAAGTGAGGTTAATAGGTGGTGTAACTGGGATTCAAAGCAAGGTAATCAGGCTCCAGATTCAAACCACTCAATCACTTGACTACTATAGTAACTTTCTTCATCAAACTGTTCTGAAATTCTGTGTGTGAGTATGTGTGTGTGGGGGGGTTAATTTTAAGAGACTACAAAATCAAATTGCTATAACCTAAAAATAATTCCAATAAAAAGCATATAAATTCTCTCCTTGAAAATGAAAATGAAAATCTAAGAGGAAAAGTGCTTTGTATTTCCTAGGAAGCAAATCACAATCTTAAATCTTCCAACTATTACAAAGCTTACCCTGTGTAAATCTTATTTGAATTTCTTTTAAACCAAAATAACCCACCAAAATATTCAGGGAAGAGCTCATGATGGTGTTATATTCCTTTCTGAAAACTTCATTTAGATACCCACCAGAGATGCCTTTATGGACACGGGAAAATCTTAAACTGTCTCTATTTGATTGTGCTTGCCTAAGGCATTAAGTCCAATCCACCATGTCTCACCTCAGTAACTCGACACAGACTAGAAAATTCTTACAGTCAGCTTCCCCAAGGGATTTGTTAAGTTTCACATACATTTAGTTGTGCAGTTGGCCTGCTCAAATTGATAAACTTGTAGCTAAATTCTTTCTGCAGCAATGGGCTATTGGGCTTATTTTTTTTTATCACCAAGAGAATAAATATTGCAAAAGAAACTGTTACTGTGTGTTAGTGTTGCCCATTAGTTTTTAACATAATTGAGCTTACATTCCAATTTCTCAGTAACTGGTAAGTATTTATTGTGTGGATGTGGTTAAAAGGGATTAAAAAGTGCTAATACTGAAAATTATTTATGGAAAATCCAGGACGGAAATTTTGATGTCCTAAATTGAGCAAAGAAAACAAAACTTATGAATAAAATTATTTATTATTTTTATTAGAATTCCTGCATTACTATGATACATGCCTATAGAGGAAAATTCTTGCATCTATGCTCAATAAAGTCAATACCTGAATGCAAAAGGGCTTCCCTTTAAAAAATACTAAGACTACTTGGAACTTAAACTGTCAATTACTGACTTAGAAAAATACGGTTCTTGGCACTCTCCCTCCGGGAGCTCACCTGCACCCTTCCCCTCGCCCTCTTCTCGCCCCTCCCCCACCACCCCAGGTGTGGTACCTTTGCCTTTCTCTCTCTTAACCTCCAAGGGCCCTTCTTTTGCCTCTGTAAGTTGTTTCCTGAGCCCATGCAGCCCATCTTGGTTGCTTCTACTGTCTATGTCACTTTCTAAATAAACTTTCTTTTATGATTTGAAAAAAAAAAGAAAAATGTGTATTTTTCTCCCAGATTTTAATCTTCCTCTTACTGTGTTTTTTTAACTCCTACACTTTGGCCATCAACTCACTTCACATCATCTCCCCCCAGCATGTGGCTTTCCATCTCACTTAAACAAGGCTTTCCCCAAATCATCTTCTTCATTACTGAGGAATGCAGATGGGTAAAGCCATGGACAACTTCAGCAGCATTTTACAAATCCAATCTCATGTCCTGCCTGGGGACTCTGCTATTTTAAACAACATCAGTATATGTTATAAAGTCAGCAAGCTTACTTGTATAAATTTTGAAAGTCACCACAACAGTGCAGTATCTATGTTATCTTTTATGTCCTCTACGTCAGTGGTCTCCAACCTTTTTTGGGCTACGGACCAGTTTAATGTCAGAAAATATTTTCACTGACAGGCCTTTAGAGTGGGACGGATAAATGTATCACATGACTGAGACAAGCGTCAAGAGTGAGTCTTAGACGGATGTAACAGAAGGAATCTGGTCATTTTTAAAAAATAAAACATCGTTCAGACTTAAAATATAAATAAAATGGAAATAATGTAAGTTATTTATTCTTTCTCTGCGGACCGGTACCAAATGGCCCACGGACCGATACCGGTCCATGGCCCGGGGGCTGGAGACCACTGCTCTATGTCATTTATCTTTAATTCATTTACATAGTCAATAAATACATGTTAAGTATCTGTTATGGGCCTAGTATTGTTCTATGACCCTTAATATGTAGAGATCATATCTTCTCTGATGGAAAAAAAATGCATGCAATGAAGAAAAGAAAAATATGATAAGGAAATAGAGAATGGCCAAAACAAAAATCAAACAAAAAACCCCCACCTCTTTTAGATAGGGATATCTAAAAAGCATTCATGATAAAGTGACATTAAGAGCAGAAACCTAAAGGAATTTAGGATGAAAATCATGAATTATCTGGGTAAAGAGGATTCCAGGCAAGTGCAAAGGCCCTGAGATAGGAACATGTAGTCATGCTGAGTAAGCAAGGGGAAGGGTGGTAGAACCTGCTATCAAAGTGTGAGCAAGGGAACAAATACTACATGGCCTAGTAGGCCACACTAAAGTGACTGGAAGATTTTTAGCAAAGAGTGACTTGTTCTGACATTTATTTTTAAATAAAAATTTTGATTTCCCTGTGAAGAAGAAAGAATGGGTGACCAAAAGTGAAAAGCAAGATAGTAGGTATCCAACTGGGGAAATGGTGGCTTGGCACAGTGTAGTAGTGAGGGTGATGAGAAAAATCTTGGGGAGATACTGTATTTTGGAAGCAGAGTTGAAGAGATGAACCAGATGTGGAATACAAAGTAGATGAAGCTGATGGATTAGAGGCAGGCTATAAGACAATGTATAAAGATGACTGCACTGGCCCTGGCCAGTTGGCTCAGCGGTAGAGCGTCGGCCTGGCATGTGGGGGACCCGGGTTCGATTCCCGGCCAGGGCACATAGGAGAAGCGCCCATTTGCTTCTCCACCCCCCCCCCTTCCTTCCTCTCTGTCTCTCTCTTCCCCTCCCGCAGCCAAGGCTCCATTGGAGCAAAGATGGCCCGGGTGCTGGGGATGGCTCCTTGGCCTCTGCCCCAGGCGCTAGAGTGGCTCTGGTCGCGGCAGATCGAGGCCCCCGGAGGGGCAGAGCATCACCCCCTGGTGGGCAGAGCGTCTCCCCTGGTGGGCGTGCCGGGTGGATCCCGGTCGGGCGCATGCGGGAGTCTGTCTGACTGTCTCTCCCCGTTTTCAGCTTCAGAAAAATAAATAAATAAATAAATAAATATGACTGCACTGCCTAACTAGGCGGTGGCACAGTGGATAGAGCATTGGACTGGGATGCAGAGGACCCAGGTTCAAGCCCCAAAGTCATCGGCTTGAGTGCAGGCTCACCAGCTTGAGCGTGGGATTATGGACATGACCCCAAGGTCGCTTGCTTGAGCCCAAGGTCGCTGGCTTGAGCAAGGGGTCATTCACTCTGCTGGAGTCCCCCCCCCCCCCACCGACCGTTCAAGGCACATATGAGAAAACAATCAATGAACAACTAAGGAGCCGCAACAAAGAATTGATGCTTCTCATCTCTCTCCCTTTCTGTCTGTCCCTATCTGTCCCTGTCTCTCTCTGTCTCTATTAAAAAAAAAAAAAAAAAAAAAAATGACTGCACAGATTCAGATGAAAGCAATGTAAATTCTTTATAATTAATGAGCACTCTGTAACCCTACAGTTCGTTACTACTATGCCTACTATGCTTTCTCTTCCTGGCTAGCATTATAAATAATGATAATTATAAGAAGTAGGAGGAGAAGAAATAAAATGATGAATGAATAAAGGAGTGACAAGTGGACAGATACATAATAAAGTATAGTAAAATGTTCATTGTTGAATCTAAATGATGGGTATCTGGGTGTTTACTCAAAGTATTTCAAGTATTTTGTATATTTGAAATATTCATTTTAAATGTTGAAAAATACACAGGATTTCTAAAATTCATTGAGTATGGAATCCTTTTTCAACAAATTCATCCCATAAAAATGCTCTCACCTCACCCACCTATATACAGAAAGCTTGAATGATTGCACAGGGTCACAAACACCAAAGCTAACAAAGCCAGGACTAGATCATTAGTCTCCTAACTGTGCAATCAGAGCTCTTTCAAACGTCTGATGCTGCCGAAGGTATCTGTATCGGAAAGTCCTGTTGCAACCTGAAACTGAATTTGCACTAAATCGGCACATCACATTCATTCAAATCATCACCCCTTCCCAATTTGCTACCATCGATATCGCATTGCTATCAGATTTTGTGGGAGTCATCTCTCTCCTTTGCTTTCGCTTGTCAGTAAGTCCGGTCATTTACCTTTATGTCTTCTGTTTCACAACTAGACAACCTACCAGAAATCTCTGGTTTTAGACTTCCACTACCTCCAATCCTGTAAACAGGACTCCTACGCTTTCTACATGAACAAAGCAGGTTCTTTAACTCCATTCCTAACATTTTGTATTTGTCTATTTTCAACTTGACAGGCCCCTATATACAACCAGAAGAATCCACTTCCAAGAGTAATTTTTGATTCCTGTTCTCAGAAGCCATCAATGGCTCCCAATTGCCTCTTGAATCAAATGAAAAGTCCTATCCAAATGATTATCTTCATACCTAAGTGCCTTCATCTTCACTCAATAGGTTCATTCAGCAAGTGGTTGTTGAGTAATCACTTTGTGACTAGTTGTATGCTAGTCGCTGTGGGAAATTATAAGATATATGACATAATCCTTGCCCTTATGGATCTTACCAATCACTGTGGAGAGACAAAACATGCACACAAACACTTTTATAACAAAATGAGGCTGTCCATGACTAAGTGCCCACAAGAGTGAGTGGAACATGCAAGTCAAAGATGACTAGAAGCCACTATGTTTGTGCATGATACTGACATGTGCTAGGGCTTGCTCCAAAAAGGTACTGGATAGCACATTCTCCAGGAAAAGCTCATGTCTCCAGGGTGGAGATTAGCATCCTCTATATGCAGAGACTAACATGACCAGTCTCCCTGAGTGGAAGCAGAAACTTCTTGTGCTCAGTAGGCAGAGTAAGGCTGGAAAGGAGGGGAGGCAGGAAAGCGGAGATGCTGTATAACGGGGATCTGGAATTCACACTCACACAAAAAGAAAGGGAACGGATTACTGAATGAGGATGTAGCAAGATGAAAGTGTCCAGTAGCCACATTCAGGTGTAATTCTAGGATGACATAACTCCAGGAAAATTATGATACCAGCCAATCGTTAGGAGATGAAGTCACTGACAAATGCCCAGAAGACGAACAAGAACAAAAAACCAGATTGAACATGCATTCTGAAGGAACATTGTCAAATATATAAAGGAAAGAAGGGAAAGAGGTTAACAGTGACTCTGTAATAAGCTAAGGCAATAAAAGAATAAAGAAATTGTTGATAAAAAAATTAAGGAAGCTAGGAAAAGAGGGGGTGGTGAGTTTGAGGTAATAGGAGACAGGTGAGCTCACTAGGCAAATTGGAGGGAACAAACTAAATTTCAGGTAAAAAATAAAGATGTAATGTAGATTCAGAAGACACTAGCATAGCAAGAGCCTACTATGTGTCCCCCAAAACTCATGCCTTCATTCTCGTGGGCACTTTTCCAGCCTCATGCGTAGCCCTGAGCTCTGGGCAGTAGGATGCATGTAGTGTTATTTCATGCTGGGTCTGCATAGGCTTCCCTTAGACTGTCTTCCACCTTTTGTCCCTTCCACCAGACTAAGGAAAGACTCTTAGAACCCGGAAGACTCCTACAACCTAAGCTGGAAGGAGCCTGGAACCCTGAATAACTACACAGAATAGAGACCCTACAAACATAGATTCCCACTGGATCTGATATAAAACGTAGCCCTTGATTGCATTAAGTCATGAATATTCAGGGATTGTTTGTTACAGCAGTGAGCCTACTCTAAGGTTTTCTCTGTAAATCCATGCGCTATAAAATCTCAGCTCTTCAAGCAAACCTTACTGCCATCTAGCTACAAAGAGCCCGCCTACTTCCTGTGTCTTCATTCATTGTATTCATTTTCATTCATACTTCCTAGGATGATTTTCCCCCACACTAATCCTTGTCCTTCCTGTCCTTAATATATTTGCCTAAGTGTTACCTCCTGTATTAAAACAATTCCTGATTCCCTTGGCTGACAACAGTCACTGCAATCATTTCCCAACCCCACAGCACTAGTGCAAATATCTCTATCCATCTGTAACTGGTTATGACTATACTTTTATGTTTATTTTATCTGTTATCATGTATCTCCATTTATATTTGTTTCATTAGATTATAAACTCAATATGAACAAAGATTGTGTTTCCTATTTCCTTTGTAATTTCCTACATGCCTCATATAATGCGCTACACTGTCAGTGCTTCATAAACTCAACTAATTGAAGTTCAAACTTCTACTCAAACATTTGCACCAGATGTGAAATAACTCACAGAATATGCACGTATGACATAAGTGCACACACCATCATGCACTGGCACCCTCATTTGTCCAGTGTCACCAGGAAATGAGCTGGCGCACTTAAGCTGGGAAACCACATATCATGCAGCATGGAGGAACACAGAGGCTAAACACCATACATAGCACATTTTGGTGGCATCTCAACTGAAATGCTCTCTGGTTAATCACCTTTTGGCAACAGTCATTAAGATAGGTCTACCTAGACATTTGGTAGCAAATAAGTTCAAATAGATCAAAATTTATTTACACATGTCTGATCTGGGCAACAACTGGTAAAAATATTTTAAGTCAGAGGCTGTTGACACTCTCCAGACACATCTGACCTCGTTACCACAAACTCATAGCCCCACACCTGGGCCACCTCCTGTGTCCCCACTCATTTGAGATAGTAGGTCTTTTTGTGTAAATGTCAATTACAGCATTCATCACATGACGGGTAATTGTGCTTTCCTGTCTGCTTCCCCCAAAACCACTGCAAACACCTTGACAAAGTCTGTATTTTACTCCTGGTCAGGGCCCCCAGAGCCGATAGAGCACTTATAACACACTAAGTGACATTATTCAGGATATTTTTACTATGAACAACAAAACCCCAATCTAAACAAGTTTAAAGGGGGGAAAAGGAACAAAATAACAGGATAACTGGTCCTAGAAAAATACATCATTAACAGAATTTTTTACCCAAGTATGTAATTTGCGGGGATGGGGGGTGAAATCTTTACAGGTGAGAAGATAAAGTTAAAATTGTTTCTTCTCTAAAATATCAAATAAATTTTTTAATATAACTATAATTAATAGAAATAAAAATACTTCAGAATTAAAATATACACTAGATAATCATTTACAAAATGCAATTGTGTTAAACAAGAAATATTTATAATTATTATCATGTAATTTCTCACAGTACTTCTATTATAAATAAAAGAATAGAAAAGTTCAACTGAAATTTCTTTTTTTTTGCCGCAGTCAATAATTGAAATTAAAGAAGCAAAAATTACTCTATAAAAATAAAACTTAACAGCCAACTTTGCATACTCAGTGCTCCTCATACTATACTACACACAAGGAGTACAGACATGAGTTGTATGAAATGCCAGCCCAATGATGGACCATCAAATGATGAAAAGAGGCAGAAAAACTGCAAACCTCAGTACAGCAGGCTGTGAGCAGGTCCTCTGAGAACAAGGAGGGGAGGAGGAATTGCTATTGCCTGGGTAGGTGGCAAGAGTAGGGAGTATTTCAGAGAGGACTTTCTGATATTTCTGTTCTTCTTCAAAGGATGCAGTGGAGCTTTACCAAGAAAGGAAACAGGAAGAACAGTATAAGCCAAGGTAGAAAATGACAAAAGAGTACAAAGTGGTTAGGGAATAGCACCTATTCCTTGGTGGGTGGGAAAGAGAGCTTCATTCTGGACACAAGGGGGAGCCCACTGAAAGTTTGTTGGGTTTCTTTATGTTGAGGGGAAATGCACATAATATAAAATTAATCAGATTAAAGTGAACAATTCAATGGCATTTACTGAATGAGGCAGGCAACCAGAAACTCTATTACTTCCAAAATATTTTTATTACTGAAAAGGAAAACCCAAACTCGTTAAGCAGTTGCCTCCCATTACCTAATTCCCCAACGCCCTGGAAACCATCAATCTGGGTTCTGTCTTTATAGATTTACCTCTTCACATAAATGAAATCATACAATATGTGTGACCTTTTGTGTTGGCTTCTTTCACTAAGCCCAATATTTTTGGTATCCATCCACATTTGAATATATATCACCACTTCGTTCCTTTAAATGGCTGAATAATATTCCATTTTGGGTGCATTCCACAATTACCTTATCTATTCACCTGCTGATGGGCATTTGGGCTGTCTCCGTCTTTTGGAGATTGTGAATAGTGCTGCTGTGAACATGTGTGTACTTGTAATTGTTTGAGAGCTCATTTTCAAATCTTTCAGGCAGATACCTACAAGTGGAATTGTCAGATAACTTCATGGTGAAGAACCAAGCTGTTTCCACAGAAGCGGATATATCACTGAAAGTTTTAAACATGCCATGACATGGAGAGAATGAGGTAGTTAAGAGGCTTTTTCAGTTGTCTAGCTGAAAAATGGCAGTGCTTGAGCTGGACCACAGTAATGCAAAATGGGACAGTCTGGCAGAATGAACAGCAATGAGTACGTAGAACTACCACGCGAGAAAGAGTCAACTGTGACTCCAAGGCTTCTAGGTTGACTAACTGGATGGAGAGTTCAATATTAACTAGATTCCAGAACAACAAAAAGAAAGCCCTTCATGAGCAGAACGACTCAGAAGGGCTGATTTAGAGGAGCTGAACATCTACCAGACATGTACAATGGTCCTCAGGAATTCTGGTCCAGAAATGCAGATGAGCTGCACTGTAAGTTTCGCAGTAGCTAAGACAGCGGGGAGAATGGAAGGAGATGTGCAGAACACTGGAGCTCACGCAGAAATTCAGAACAAGAGAAGAGGGTCAAGGAAAGCAGTTTGGAAAATGTCCACATCTGAATGCAAGGTGAACCAAGACCGTGAGACTGAAAGGGAGCAGACAAAAGTGAACTGTAGCTGAGATTACAAGAGCCGAAAACAAGATTTAAAAGCTCCTTATTGGTATCTTCTGCAGAAGGCTGGTTTCTAATTCATGGCTTGTCTCTCAACTAGCAAAAGTGTTCAGCAGGCTTTTCCTCTTACGCGGAATCATCATCTACTGAATTCCTCTGGTGCCTGGCAGACTTATGTTTATCATCCTGCTTTGTTCTAAAGAAGCCCTATGTGAGTATTATTTCCAGCTTGCAAATGTTATCTGAGGCTTGGATGAATGAAATATTTACCCAAAACCACAAAGCCAGTGGCTGGACCAGGATTTGGACCTACACTCCTTCTCCCATGCTGAGCTGCCCTACTTCAGTTTCCAATGAAAGCGGTCCTCTTTTTTCCTGACTGCATGATTTTCCAAAGGGCTACTTGCTTCTTTAGTAAACAATTATGGTTTCAAGTAGAGAATCTTGATTCAAGAAACTCAAAGTGCTTAAATATCTAAAACACAAATAGTAGCATGGCTATCCAATAAAATTTTTTTAAATTTAAGATCCTAGTAACAAATAATTATCTTGCAAACTTGATCAAAGGTTAGCTTCTCTTTTTATGAAATTATTGTTATTCATTTAAGTAAACATTTTTCTTTCTTTTTTTTTCCTAAGTGAGAAGCGGGGAGGCAGAGACAGACTTACACATGCACCCGAACCGGGGTCCACCTTAGAAGCCCTCTACCAGGTGATGGAAGTTAACATCGTCCAGTATTTTCAAGGAGGAAAAATATTCTGTGCTGTAATATACAATTTGTAAGAATTTAGTAGATTTAGTTATTGTAGTTTAATGGGGTTTTTTTGTATTTGCTTTAAGAGAATTATGGGCTGTATTAACCTATCTTAACTCTTTGTTAATAAGCTATTAATTTAATATCCACGGAGTTAGTATGCAAGTACCTGTTCTAAAAGATAGAAGAAAGAAGTATCACAGAATCCCAAAAGTATTTAAATTTTTCCTCAATAGTATGCATTTAAATAAAAGTATAGGTACTTGCAAATTTATGGTATTCATGGAACTCATATTATCATGTTTTAAGTAAAATACTATGAATAAACTATCTTAGTCCCTCCCGTATACCTCCTTCTTCCCTCCCGCCCCAGAAAGCCCTCATCCCATCACCTCTTTAACTTGGAAAACTCTAAAGAAGACATCTCTGAAAACTTATTGGTTCTCTTTCCCTGGGGCATAAGGAAATTAATTTAACTTAAAAATTCTCCTCTTCAAATTCCATCTGGGCTACGATAAGCTGAGATACTGTTTATGTAAACAAAAGTACTTAATTAAACAGAGTATCTGATAAAACCAGACTGGAAAGACTCTCAAGCCACGATTTTTTATATCAAAATTTGACCACATCTATGAAGCTATGGAGATATATCAGTCCTTAAAGAGGTATCAATATTCTTATTTTCTAATGCTATTATTTCCTTTTTCTTTTACTAACTTCATATTCATTCAAAAGTTAAATTAATTGAAAATTAATTGGAGAGAATGATTAATTTACAGTGAGAAATAAAGGACACAATCTGTGAATTCCAGCACTTCTGCTAATAAGTGGATCTTTGGTCATATATGATCTTGTTATCAAATTCAGCAGCCATTTTTATGTCCAAAATCTTCTTGCCCCTTTCTGCATTTGCTTATAATTTCCACTTAAATTTCTCACCTCCTAGATCTCCTGACCCCACACCAACCAGGGAATTTGATTACATTTGATTAGGTTTTCCTATAGAATTTCTCACTTCCTCATATTTCCCAATTATACTTTTCAGCAACCTCCTCCTCCTTGAAAGTTGTTTTTATATTTACTTTGGAGTATCTTTGTCCTTTTACTCTTAAACCTTCAAAATTGTTTCTCAGAAACCTACTTCTGCATCTCTGTCCTCTCACACAAGCCTTTTGTAAAGGCCCCTGGGTATTGTTAGTTTAATACAGCAGCATCAATTCATACACAGCATAGTCAGTCCCAAGAGAATTACTTCTTTGCCAAACCAGCTCCATAACTCAAGCTTCCTTTTTGATTAAACTGATGTCACCATTTTTCTAGTCACGTAGAATTTCAGAGTCATCTTTGACTCATTCCTCTCTTTCATCCTGAACATCATATTATGTACATTTCATACAATTCAATCAGGATAATTCATTAATGTTTAATGCCTTCATATGAAGGCATAAAATGGCCTGTGCCTTGATATTGGGCTCAGAAAATGTGGTCACTGCAGTCCCAGACTCCCTACTTTCTCCTCTACCTCTCAAACAGCAATAACTACAGATACCTTCAGGACAGCCTCCTATCAGGCTCTATGACAGGAGTGGTTCTAAGACCAGAAACAGGGAGGGAGGCAGCCCTTGCTGCTCACCTTGCCCTACACCTCAGTTCTAGACCCTGCCTGTGCCTGCAGGCTGAACACTGGCAACCTCCAAACATCTGGAAATTAAACTGACCTATGAAATGTCCACCATAACAATAACAAATATATGACAGTAAAGAAAAACCAATGTCATCGTAGAGACAGGATAATTTCTAAGCCACATCAAGATCTGAGTATCACCTAATGACCTAAAGAAAGAATATGACACTTAGAAAGGGATTCCTCAACCACAGAGACAAATGCTAGATGTGCCCTTCGTGCACTGTACATAGAGGCACAACGTCAGTTAATAGACTTTGAGGAGTCCTGTCCTTCTGACCAGTCCACAGTCCATGTGCACATGGGGACACCAGGCTATTGGTCTGACTCATCCCACTCCTCCATTCCGATTCCATGCTCACAGGCCCCTTCTAGTGTGATCTGCTCCCCATGCTGGAAAAGAATGCAGTCTTGCTAA
Organism: Saccopteryx leptura; assembly: GCF_036850995.1. NCBI lineage: Eukaryota > Metazoa > Chordata > Mammalia > Chiroptera > Emballonuridae > Saccopteryx > Saccopteryx leptura. Next base: position 103,862,470 of record NC_089508.1, on the reverse strand, counting down.
GACAAGAATTCCATCTGTATGACTATTTTCTCATTGCAAATAAATTATTTGGCATTCTGATTTAACTAGCTTCATGAATGTGGTCAACGTGAGTCCACCCGGGAGAGATGGACCTGCCCTCTGAGTGCTGACAACATCAGATTTCCAAGTTGACTAAGCTGAGTGACAGACCCTGTGCCAGACACAGTCAAATAAACAAGGCAATGAAGGTGTTGCTGTGGGACCCAAAGAGGGTGTAACAGTATTTTTTTAAAACCCTGAATGATATTTTGTAATGTTGAATATAAGGGATATCATTCACAATCCAGTCAAATTGCTTTGAACTAACTAGTCATGGTTTATGATCTGGATGATGTAATATAAGGAAAGTAAATACCATTGAAAAATTTTGTCATATAGTCATTAAATGAATGATGCATGTTATTTTCATAGTTTTGAAGGGCCAGAGGAAAGAATTCACCCTACATTCAGTCTCTACTGCCCTTGAAAGGGTATTATCCAGTACCCTGCACAGCTTCAAAAGAAGATGCTACTAGCCTTGTTGGGGAAACTATGGCAGATGGACAGAACGCTGGAAATCAAGGCTTTGGTTTATCAAAAGGCCACATATCCCTACCTGCCAACCTTGGTTCTGCCAGACAGAAGATCTCTAAGGTAGCTTTAGAAGGGGATATTGCCCTTCCTGTTGACTACATCTTACACGGGCTTTGATTCTTCTGGAATTATAGTCCCATTAACCAAGTAAGCTTCCAAGGAGAACATGAAGAATATTAATTCTTCTCACAAAATAATCTCAAATATGCCTCTATACAGGCATATTTATAACCATGATCCCGACAAGCCTCCCATAATAAATCTCACCAAGAACAAACCTTAAATCCAAATAGATGAATTCTCCACTAACTTTTCAAAAACTATAATCACTCTTAGATTTTTGAGTTATTTGTATTGGTAATTTCTCTTCCTACTGAATTAGCCTACTAGTAACCCTCTACTGTTATTTTTTAAATTCCAAAAATAGACAATCAGTGAAGGGGGAAAATGGTAGCAGTCAGACTAATCGACTTTAAGTTCAGGGTTACATATAGCCATTTTAACCTATTTGAAAAGTTTTACACAGCAAAAATAATTTTTTCTGCTACTTATTCTTTTGCTTTTGTTAATAACTAGAATGCTTGCTGTTGTGCTACATGGTTTTAAAATAATTACACAAGTCAATAATAGTCATTTGAAATGTAATAAATTGATGGCTAATCTACACATCCATTCAATCATCCACAGGCATTCACTTACCAAGTGCATTCAATTATTTTCATACTCAGAATTAGTCAACAAATTTTGAGTTTCTGCCATTTCACTTTTTAATGGAAGTTCTCAGTCTCAAAACATCCAAAACCAACCTCATCACATCTTCTACACAAATCTGCTCCTCTTCCTATTTCCTGTTTCAGGAAATAAAAGCACAATCCACTAAATCAGAAACCTTTGCTGATCATGGCTCTCCTTCTCCCTCACATGCACTCAGTTATGAATTTCTGTAAATTTTGCACACTATATTTATCAAGCCCTGCTTTATTCACACTGTCTTTGATCTGAGTGCCTCCTGTTGCCTGGAGTACTGCACCCCCTACACACACTGGCATCTCTTTCCTCTGAGCTCACCTCTCTCCTCTCTCCATATCACCACCAGTTATACTTCTTAATTTCAAAACCAACTGGCTTTATAGAGTAAAAATAATCAGGTTTGTTTTCTTCCCCTGTTATATGGTCACCAAGTTAACTATAACAAATGCTCAACTAGGAATTTTCGTCTGGATGCTGTAAACAGTTATAAAATCCCAAAATGTTTTATAATGTACCTATAATAATTATATGTACATATATATTGTAGAGAAATTATCAGAAAAACCTATTAAAAGAAAGAACATCAAAGAGGCACCCACTATTTAGAAGTTAATGTCTTCATAGTTCAACTGGGAAAATTATTCAGAAGTATATCGAAAATATTTGCTTTATCTTCTATATGTATTAACTTTCCCTCATTTTGTTCTAATATTAAGGAGGCTATGTTCTTACCACAAGAAAAAGCCATTTATGAGCATATGGACAAGAAATGAAACAATATGTGAAGGTTTGTCTAGTCTCATCATTTTCCTGCCATTCCCAACGGCTCAACTTCCAGAAGGCACATATAAAAAGTAGACAGAAGTTGCCTTTGCCAGCCTCCATCCACTCTATGATCTCAAGGCCTAGGTAAGCAAACTTTCCCTTCCTACAACCCCCGTTTTCTGCCCAAGAAGCACATGCACTTTGAACTGCCCTCAGAAAGAGCCACGGTGCTCACCAGCCTTCACCTGGTCAGCCTACATGACTCAGTCATCTCCCTCCTCAGTTTTTCCTTTCCTTAATGTCTGTTGTTTCCTTTCTGTGGAGGTATAAATCTAATTAATCCCTCCACACTTTTCTTGGTGTAAACAGCTTTAGCATCTTTACACAATGATTGTTAAAATAATTAAACAAGGAAGCCATTAGCCTGGGGTGGATCTAATGCCTTGGTAGCTATAGACGCAAACCAAAACCTAAGCCAGAGGCAATGCACTAGAATGCAAGAAGATGAAACTTATTAACAACCAATCACAAATAGTCAACTAGGCCTTCCCAAATAAGCAAACGCTTAAGCTGCAGCCTATCAAATAAATGTCCTTGTTTCTGGGTCTTCTCTGTCAGAGCCTCGTCCCGAGCTCCTGACAGAGGAGCACACCTAACCACCTTTGGTTTGGCACTGCCCAATAGAATCAATGTACACTCAAATAAATTCTTGAAAACTTTAATGTGATTCAGTTTACCTTTTAACATTATTAATACGTTAAGCTGGTGGTTTTCAGCCTTTTCATACTTGGGGATTGGTAAAGTAGAATTATTTTGGAGACCAGTAAGGCAGAAATCACCCTGAGCATAAGCAAATTAGACTAACATCACTGGGTCTATAATCTTCATACATCAGGGTGGTTAACTCTTTCATAAATGGGCAGGAAATTTCTGGCGGAGCAGTGCACAGACCAGTGGTTAAAAAATACTGCTCTAAGCCATAATTTAACAAAGAATTCCAATACTTAGAGGTAATTCTTAAATCTATAGACCATAAATCACCAAACTAATAACTTCTTCAATCTGATTTGAGTATTTTACATATAGGCATTTTGATATATTTTATTGAAATTGTACTAGTTTAAAAATTTTTCAGAACTTTAATTTTCTTCTATTGATGTAGTTAGAACCAAGAGTGAAATTAATGATAATAAAATGTATCTATAAGGATATTGATAGTTAAAAACACATTTCTTTTATATGCTAAACCATGAAAAAAATGTTTAGTTGTTACTTCAATTAATATGAACTTTAACAAGTTTAGGAAATTTCATTAAAATGTTCCAAATTAAGTCATGGTAATAGCTAAGAACAAAAAAAATTAAATAATTTTTTTCATTTAATCATTTAATAATTAGTCTTATAAATTCATAAAACTAAAAAAGTAAAGTGTCAATACTTTAGATTTACAATTTTAAGTTTAAAGGTTTTACAAAATGTAAATCCTGTGCTGTTCTTTTGTTATTATTTTATAAAGACCACAGAGTATCTTCTGTTTAAGGAAAAACACTATATTACAAATGCTCAAAATCTAATTCCAGTTTTAGTATGTCTCTGATCACAGAAAATAATAACAAAAAAGTCTGAAAAAGTCTACACATAACCCTCCCCTCTTGTGGATCACCACAATTTTTATTCCATCCTGAAAAATGAAGCATTTTTTTCAAGCAGCTGATGCTTTTACACATGCTGGACAGACAGGCTCGGCATTCCTTCGTCCTGATGTCATGCACCAGCGTTTGTCTCAGAAGATATCTTTTGTACTTGCAACCAAAAGGCAAAAGAAATCAGAGCTGCAAACAGGGAAGGGGGGGGAGAAGAAAAACTGCTTAGACCAATTCACTAATAAGAATTCTGACACAAGCCTGTATATTTTTAGTTACTCAACAGGCATCCTTTAAAATGAAGCCTTCTGACTTTCATAAGGCATTGTGCTTATTTTCATACTATTGGTTTTAAAAATACTCTCTGTTTTACGGTCATGTGTCACAGGGAAGGTAGCTGTAGTTTCATGAAAGGCGTTTTCATCCCTGACTGGCATCCCCTCAATAGCTGGGGCCCAGGCACACGGCGCTCGCAGCAAGGCCCTCTGCGCCGAAACAGTGCAGCATTCATAACTTATTCTCGGCACCGCGGGGCAGCTCCGCAGAAAGGCTTCTCCAGCCTAATGGGTGACATCACTGCAAAGTCTTCCATTTGGCCTGGGTGAAAAACATGAATGCACGTCTCATTCATTTCTCCACCTTAAAAAAATAATAATGTAAAATCATATCCACCCTCTGCTAAAGACCTGTGCACCCCCAGCCCCGCTCAATCAAAGCTGCTCTCACTGAACCTCACACAGCAGTACTGCTAACTTTTCAGACTGACACATTAAAGTTCAAAATAAATTTTACAACTTGTGGCACTTTTAAAAATTCCCAGTAAGATACAAAAAAATATCTTAAAATTTCAATGCAAGAGTCTTTGATTGGTGCTAGCATTGCCTTTCTTTAGGTTTAGGTCACATTTTAAAAATATACTTGACATATAGTAATGGAATCAAAAACCTCACCCTCCCCACTGACATCAACACACATAAACCAATGCACACAGAGGTTTCCCTGTGTGGTCACAGGGAATCAGCTACATCCAAACCTATTCAGAGTGTGTCAAATAGCCATGATTCTTTGGAAGGTAGACTAGTAGTCTATCCAAAATATTTTAACATGAAGAGAGTATACTTTTCTGTCTCATTAGAATATACTTTTTAAGGCTTAACCAGAAGCAATGGCATGAGAACATTTTCATCTTATTCTCAAAATACGTATATATTCATACTTGGGAGAAGAAACCCATTACTCGTATTCTCCTCTGTAAATCACACAAACGAGAGCGGGTGATGTCAAGCTAGTGCTCCAGCCATGATTTTTCAAATGATGTAAGACATCCCAAAGCACAGCTGCACCCAGACTGTCCAAGAGGCATGCAGTGTTCTGCTGCATGGAGTTCAGAATCCTCCCAGCGGGGTCCGTGTGGGCTCATACAGCTGCTATGACAACAGCTCATCCTTACCGCTGTCTGTCTGAATGACAAGGGAAAGCCATGTCAATTATGAAGAATCGTGGACGTTATGACTAACGACTTACTCACAGCCATTTATATCCTTGATTGTGTAAATCCATCCTCGCTCACCAACCCATGACATGATAGAACTTTATAGCTTCTACTAGGATATTTCTGTGCATTATAGAGAACCAAGCTGCTGCCATCCATAATCAGAATCCGAATTCTAAATATCCTTGTGAAATATAAAAATCAACTGTTTGCATGCCTATAAGTATGAGATATTTTTTCTGTCTCCTCTTCTTTTCCATGATGTGCCCTTTCTTACAAGTTTATTTTTTGTTCTGTTTTTCAAACAATCCCTAACTGATATACATGGGGGAAAAGATATCTTCCCCAGGAAGTCTACAATGAATATTCTAAAAGAGGCTCAATTCCTTTATTAACCATGATATATATCTGGAGCCAATATATAAACTAAAAAGCATAAAAATTAAGTCTTGAATTACCAATAGTCCAAATTTGTAAAGGCATAGCATAACATCAACAATGTAGACTCTTTAAATAACCAAATATCTCCTCACTATATTATTTGTTTACTGTAGGTTTCTGACTTTTCAAACATCTTCAGTAGCCTCTCTAAACTGCTGTACCTCTCTTCTCCAAGATGTATCACTGAAGCCCTCCCTAAACTAGGACATGGACATATATAAAAGCCGTTGTACCAGGCCCATCTACAGGATGGGTTTTGTTCACCATTTTCTTTATCAATAATATGTTATTTGCTTGTTTATTCTAAGTCTGACTATAAGCATATCTTGCTGAGACAGTATTCTGGTATGTCATGCCCAGCTAACCCTCATAAATATCAAGTAATAATCATTACCATAATTTAAGAAACTCTCTTTACAAAAAAATAGATATAATTTGACCCTCAAATTCTTTACACCTTTATGTACATTACACCAGGACTTAATTTGTCGACAAGATACATATCAACTCAGAAAAAACCCTTGACAATTGTCCTTAACAATTTAATCAGATACCGTGCTTTTAGAACATTGGAATCACTAAACTTGATCTGTATACTTGGTGGCCATTCTTCCAGAAATTAGTTGACAAGACAGGGCAAAATTTCAAAGAATATTCATATGACTAAGGATAATTAACGGCAACCATTTCCACCCTACAAAAGAAAATAGAGCTTCTGTTAAGAATGAACAATAAAGACATTATTTTAATTCCACTGTGTGTGTGTCTGTGTGTTTAAGCAGTTCCCATTTCTAAAAAATAAACACAAACACAACAGTATTCTAGCTATCCCAATGTTATCCAAACTGCCTGATAATATTGTTGGAAGGATTCTACAAATACTAGAAGAGAATTTAAAACTGCTTTAAATATTATTTCCATGTAAAATACAGCACAAGAAAGGCTTATAAAGAATTGAAACATAGTGTTTAGGTAGTTGCTGAGCTTACATGGCCACATCTCTAAAGACAGGTGAAAACAAAATATTGAAAGAACATCAGATGCCTGTTATAATCTTCTCTTTTCTTTTTGTACCTACTTATTCCAATTAATCTCTTTTTCCTTTTTTGCATCTACTTTACTCTCTTTGAGAATTTTCACCTTCTATAAGCACTAAAAAAGGTAGCAAGAGTTATACAAAGATATCATTCCAATCCAAGTGGTGGACCTCTGAAGAACAGTGTGGAAAAAAGAATCCTCATTCTGTTTCGAACTCCTACAGAATTCTAAAATAGAGTGGGATTAAAACCAAGCCAAACTAAGATTGAGCCATTTTAACTCAGGTCAGGGTTATATCTAAACAATAAGCAGTTCACTTTCAGAACATGGGAAAACATATAATGTGTTATATATACTGAATCTGGTCAGTTAGGTTTCATTTTAAACCACATTATATTAAACAATTTTTCTTCTGAATCAGTTTTTCTGTATAACACTTAATAATTCTATTTAATTTAATAAGCTGTGTTAAATTACATGAGTATAACACAACATCACTAATCTATAGCCATTACTGAAGAAGAAAGAAACCCGAAATATATCGTATAGTTTCAACCAAAGATTTAAATTTATAGCATTTGGCAAAGACTTTTTGGAATGAATACTGGTGCATGTTATTTTTTCATTTAAAAAGGGAAATTCTGCATTTAAAATTATTGTTGGAAGAACAAAATTAAATGAAAACCTACAATGCCAGATAAAGTGGTCAGCTCAAAAATGAATGATTCAATATAAATGAATTCCCTGCCCCCTAAATACTGGAAATATAAACATATCATTTAATCTAATAAATCATTCCATTAAGGTAAAGCATCCATACATGCACAACACACACACTATATTGGTAAAGTAAGGACTGGAAGGATTTCCACTGTCTTAAGAAAAATACAAAATTTCATAAGCAAAAGTTTTTCATGTATGTTCACCATTCAACATATTCTAAGAAAGAGAAGACTTGAGGAATTTCTTTGTTTTTTTACAGAAAATATATTCACTATAATTACTAGTTAAGGACAACAAAAATCTTCCTCAACACCTTTACAATAGCAATATGTCATTTAAGCATCTACCATTCTGTAACGTTGAAATGTTTTTCTTTACTAATTATACCTAAAAGAAGTTGCCCCTTAGATAAAAAAAAAAAAAAATCTATTTTTTTTTTATGATTTTAATTTGTGTTTACATAGATTCAAGAGAAGGATAGATAGGAAGGGACAGACAGGAAGGGAGAGAGATGAGGAATATCAATTCTTCGTTGTGGCTCCTTAGTTGTTCATTGATTGCTTTCTCATATGTGCCTTGACCAGGGGGCTACAGCCGAGCCAGTGACCCCTTGACACCACGCTCAAGCTAGTGAGCCCGTGCTGAAGCTGGCGACCTTGGGGTTCTGAACCTGGGCCCTCCACATCCCAGGCCAACACTCCATCCACTGCACCACCGCCTGGTCAGGCACCCCCTTCATCTTTACTTACAATACCTTATATAATTGCATACTGTGCTGCAAATAGTTACAAATGGCCAGCCCAGACACGTAGTATTTCTATATAGTCTCAAACTTTTAAATTATTCCTGTTACTACAGAAAATTAAAGAAAAGCTGCAAGTTGCCCACAAACTTTATCTCAACCCATAATTTTAACTATGCCTCCATCCACCATCTGTGTGATATTAGCAGGTAGGAGAGCAATTCTGGTTTCACTTTCTTCACTTTCCTTTGCAGTTAGCAGTAAAATGATTGGTTTATATAATGGAGTGGAGAGATGCAAGGAACCATGCAGAAAGTAAATTTATAAAATTTAGGAACTAATTGGATTTGAGAAGGAGGCTGTCTTAAAAGCTGTCAAGTCTTGAACATATATACTAGGAGTGAAACTGTGAGGTAGGAGGTTAATTATTTAAGGAGTACATACAGGTAAGAGCCAGCCATTATTTTACAGGATATCCTACTTTGGAATTTGAGGTATTGGGTTATTACCTTGAAAGAGAAGAAAGTTAGAAAAATAAAGCAGAAATTGAGGCAAGGCATGAGAAGCAGAGATAAAAGGCAGTGGGCCATCCACATGCTATTTGATGCCCTAGGAATAGATGAGATCAGAGGGGAAAAGTGTAAACAGAAGAGAAACTGGCCTGGTATTACTGCATTTGTGCAACTGAGTTGAGTGTGCTTTGGTAGTGCCCCTCAAGACAGTATGTGGCTAAGCCCTCACTACCACCCAACCAGGATGGTGCAGTAAGATGTTTCCTGCTCTAAGAACCCCTGAGAAACATTTGTACACTACCTTACGGGAATCCTTTATGGCTTAAAAAAAATAGCTCAACAGAGGTTTATTTTTAGTCAACTTCTAAGTATTTTTCTAATCAAAAGACTTGTTATCTTTTAGTAAAAATAAAAATAGTTTGAAATTTTTAATGTAACACATAATTTATATAGTTTCTCAGCAAAACACTTACTGCATAGAGACACAACTGTGCTTAATGTGTACCCTGTTAAAAATAACTAAATGGCTGCCACATCTCACCTCAGAGGTGGATTCACTTCCATATTAGACCCAAAGATCACTTTCTATAAAGTAGTCTCAAGATGCATGTTCTGTTTATAAAAGCTCTTCAAATGAAAGATGTTTTTGCAAATACAAAATATGAATTGTCATCATCATCATTTTTACTGTGCTAAGCATGTGAATGTATTTTGCATCTGGTGGCTCTAGGGTTTCACTGCAGCAGGGTGGCTAGGTTAAAATCTAAACTCCTAAAGCAACACTGTAATACTGTGAACCATAGTGACATCCAGGAGGGATAACGACTTTCTGATGAAGTGAGCAGCTCCTCCATGGTAAGTGGAGAAATGCCAAACCTGGGACCTGGTGCAAACTCCCTGCTAACTCCTGGCTGAAAGTGGGTAATAAATGGAAGCAGGCATTCTTAGTTCTCCCATGTGAACCTCAAATAGCAAGAGCCACTACAGGCCACGCTGCTGAGGAGCCCAACAATTTGAAAGATGTGAGTGTGTGTGCACGCATATGTGTGTGTATTGCTAAAAAATTAAATTGAAATACTTTTTTTCTAAATACCTTCCACAACCTAAGTAGCCTGTATCTTCTTTCAAGACAGAGTATCAGTTTATTTCAAATTTAGAGATACTGGCCTCGATTCAAATTCATGGCAGTTATAGAAACCAATGTTCCGTGCCTTGATTCAGGTGGCAAGCATTAAATCTTTTTCCGGCTGTCATGCAACAACAACTTTAATACAAATTAGCACTGCCAAATTCAGTTTCCTGGGCTCAGAGGTCCTTGATGCTACTCCGTGAATTTTATTCAGACTTTTACATGATCTGTGCTCTTCTGAAATAGTAGCACCCAGAGAGGGAAAACCTAAACAAAAACACAATTTAATTATTTCCAATTTGGTATTCTAATTTACAGCTCACCACAAGAAAATTCAATATCCCCCTTTTGGTTATTTCGAGTAATGGGAAATTTAATCATTATGTCATACAGGAGCACGTTTGGAAATGCAAATGCCATTTCTATAACTGCAGTTCTCACTTCAAGCTGTGTACATTGACTAGAGATCTGTCAGTCAATATTCAGTCAACAACATGATGCTTCTGTTAGTAACCCTGGTGTCTGAGTCACACCTGTCCAAAGCTCAAAACTCTGAGAACAACAGACTAAAATAAAAGAGCCACCTCTTCTCAGTAAATAGGAAAACTCAATTAACTCTGAACCTGACACTCCAAACAACTTTGGGATGGCTTACGGCAAGATCTGTCAGAGGAGCAATACTTCAAGGCAGAAACAGATTCTTCTTGTTTCTCAAATTGATTTTTAATTAAGACACCCAGAGAAAAACATAGTGATAAAGTAGTTAGTTTTCATTTCCAGGTCTCTGGATATGTGATATGTTCAAAATCATGATCCTCTGGCATAATTTAAACACTCAAACATACTCCACTTAGCTGTGTCAGAGCTGACACCATAATGTCATTTCTCTAGAAAAGTTTCTGGCAAGTCATTTGGCACAATTCTAAAACTATACTGACCTCCTAGTGTAGTAAGCTGCTTTTACTTAATAACCACTTCAAAGCCCAAAACTGGGCAATGTAACACAAAAAAAGATCTCTTTCCAAAATTTGGAGATGTAGTTTTACTCTTTCTTAATTTAAGAAATCCAGGAACCTATATTTTTAGACTGGAAAAAAAACCCTAAAAAATTTAAAATCAAAGAAAAATTTGGGAAAAACAATTTCCTCAAATGTTGTTCCACCACAATATACTTAAATACCAAAGCAGAACAAATTATGCTAAGGTGCCTCACTGTATTGCAAACCTCAGGCCCACCAAAAGAAATGTCACAAATGCTCCACAAAAGGTTAGGACCCTTTTAAGTGGCTTTAAAGATTATAAAGTACAGACAGGGGCATCAGACAGACACTGGCTACTTACAACTTATGTGACCTTCTACTTAAACCCTTACTCTCCAAACTCTAGTGTTCTTGATTGTAAAATGAAAACAATAGTGCCTATCTCAAGAGATTTTTGCAAGGGTTAAACAAAAAAATATATCATTCAGTGATACACATAAAATGCACTAAATAACTGTTAATTCTGAATCTTATTTAACCTTCACAGCAATCAGCAAAGTGAGCATTAGTATCTCCATTTTACAGAATAAGAAACTGGGACTCAAACAACCCAACTAGTTTATTCCAGGGCACACAGGTTTTATGTAGCAGAGCTCAGAGTGATGTTTTAGAGACTATCAGCAATAAGCAGAATAATAATAATAATAATAATAATAAGAAGAAGAAGAAGAAGAAGAATAGGAAACATATACTGTGTGCCTGCAATGTGGCAAGGACTATCAAACTCTTGAAGTTATTATCCAATGTAATAATCTTCTTCAAGACCTTATGCAGGCCCTGACTGGTTGGCTCAGCAGTACAGCATTGGCCCATCGTGCATAATTCCCGGGTTTAATTCCCGGCCAGGGCACAGAGGAGAAGCAATCATCTGCTTCTCCATCCCTCCCCCTCTCCCTTCTCTCTTTCTTTGCCACCTGCAACCATGGCTCAAATGAGCAAGTTGGCCCCAGGTGCTGAGGATGGCTCCAAGGCCTCACCTCAGGCACTAAAATAGCTTGGTTGCCAAGCCACTGAGCAGTGGCCCCAGATGGGCAGAACATCAGCCCCAGATGGGGGTTGCTGGGTGGATTCTGGTCGGGGCACACGCAGGAGTCTATCTCTCCATCTTCCTGCCTCTCAGTTGATTAAAAACAAAAACAAAAACCTTATGTGGGTCACACTATTGTCCTCATTTTATAGATAAGGAAAAATAAAGCTCAGAAGAATTGAGCAATTTTAACTCAGCAATTATTTATGGAGTTCTTGTGATGTTCCAGGTATAAAGGGGTACAAACACAACAGAATAGACAGGATTACTGACCCCTCAACTTTACAAAAATCATACCTAAACAATCTTGAAAGGGTGTCACCTTAGAGGCTGAAGAAAATATCAATGTAAAACTGAACATAGTCAGACCTGACCCTTCGTGGGGGTTTTTTTGGGGGGAGGGGCAACAAAATAACAACCAACCACTTGAAGACCTTACTCACTAATCCATCCAACATTTCTCTAGTATGCAAAAAAAAAAGATCATTTCCATTATACAGCAGAGGAAACAACTACAGAAGTATTATGTCTTGAGTCTGTGAATTAAAAACAGGTTTCAACAGTGAAAATAGAATGTTCTGAGAGACTGGAACCTAGACACCTAGTGAGTCCCTGCAGTACCGAAAGCCCAGTCTCCTCAGAGTCTGGGAGGCCCTCCTTCCACCAGCCTGCTAGCACCTAGATCTACACACAGCTGTTATCATTTATAGACACACTAAATCCATTACCCCCTTCCAACTTTCTGTACCTGAGACAGAGCTCCCAGCCAGTATCCCCACTTGGTAGAACTGCAGGAGGCACCATTCATTCAAATACAAAGAAAATCATGCTCTGTGAGTTGTGCAATGCATGGTTCTTCTCCTTGTTGGGTATTAGGGCTTTTCCTTTGGGGTAGGGTAGGACATATTTATTTCCACCAAAGTAATCTGTCCTTGCCCCAACTCCCAATCATACACAAGACTAAAACAGAACATACACACCCTGCTGAAGAACAGACCTTGCACATCTGGCATCCAGACTCTTCTTCAATTTACTCAGTGACTCTTGGCAAGCTTTAGCACCTCCCCAAATCTCCATCTCCATGTCCATAAATGGGATCATAACAACAGCACCCAAATCATGTGATTACTGTAAAGATTAAGTGAGATTATAAAGTATCAAGCACAGTGCCTGGCACATGTGGGTTCAATAAATATCATTAGTGGTAAGTTATATCTATTATCATTTTCATTCCTATTTTGTCATTCCTCTCCAATTTATTCAGACCTATCCTATAATACTCAGAAACACCAGGAAAAAAATAGCCCTAGAATAAGAAATAATATTTTTAAACGAGACTCCAAAGTAGGTTTCAGATCTTTAGACACTGCCTGTGCTGTGTGGCTATTAAAAGAATGACAATATTGACAAACTGCTCAACTTTTTCAAGCCAGAAGTTTTATGTTTTCCCTGCTCTTTTGACAATTCAATTGAATAAATCTATTAGGTCAGTGTGTATGGTATGTATGGTGCACGGATGTGTGGGTGTGTGGGTATGTGTGTGAGAGACAGAGAAACTTTTAAGAAAGTAATAAGGATCTTAATGTCTACAAATACCACCCCCTGAGGAACCCAGGATAGGAAAGCATGGCATCTCTAAGTCCCACCGTCTATTTTAAAGCATAGAAAATATGAGGAAGACAAAACCTTGATGCCAGCTCCAGATAAGGAAAATGAAAAGTTTACCTAATGGACTGGATTTATAATTATGGTGACAGTAGGTATGTTTAGCTATTGTAATCTAAAAATATCTTTAAAAATATAATTTTATACAGTGAAAATAGTGCCTTTTTTTCAACCTTGAAGTGACATACTTGATAAGGAAAGAGTCCTTTGAGAACGGAAGGGAAGAGGCTAATTCAAAGATAAAGATAAATAAGTGGAGTCTCTAAAAATAATCCACACTGGCCTGCCCGCAGTGGCACAGTGTATGAAGCATCGACTTGGAACCCTAAGATCACTGGTTCAAAACCCTGTGCTTGCCCGGTCAAGGCACAAGCATCAACATATGGGAGTTGATGCTTCCTGCTCCTCCCCCTTCTCTCTCTCTCTCTGAAAATAAGTAAATAAAATCTAAAAAAAAATTAATTAAAAAAATAAAAGGAATCCCCATTCAAAGACCCCCTCCCTAGCCTCTGAGCATGCACTCAGCACTGACAACACGGCAACTCTGTCACGGCTGCGCACAGTGACAACACGGCCATAACCTGACCGTCTGAAGCTCCCTCACTTCTTTCCTCCGGATTCCTCAGCAGAGATTTGCTGCTCTGAAGGTGTCAGAGAAGGTTATTAACCTTAGTACACAGTTATTTCTACCTGACATAAAGTGCAAAGTCTTTTCCTCTTCTCCATCTTCAGTGATCCTCTCTGTGTATGTTAATAAAAGAAGCACTGACTAATGTCAATATCTAAGTGAAAAATAATTAAGGAACAATAAACTCTCACAAAGAGCAAAAGAAGATGTCTGGATTCTGGTCTTATAAATCATTTAAGCAGCACCTCTAAACTTCTTTGGTTATGCACCACTATCAGTAAAACATTTTCTAGACCAGGCCTTTAAAATGCATCACCTATCTATTTCTAAATTATAAATATGTACAATACTACTAATGTAACATGTATATTACAAAACAAATGAGATAAATTTTAAAAAGCAAAGTTTAAAAATAAACATAAATGAAAACTTCCTTTTTTTTCCCCCTAAACCAAAATGGGGCCTGACCTGTGGTGGCGCAGTGGATAAAGCATTGACATGGAAATGCTGAGGTCGCTGGTTCGAAACCCTGGGCTTGCCTGGTCAAGGCACATATGGGAGTTGATGCTTCTAGCTCCTCCCCCCTTCTCTCTCTCTGTCTCTCTTTCCTCTCTCTCCCTCTCTGTCTCTCCTCTCTAAAAATGAATAAAATAAAATTTAAAAAAAAAAAAAAAAAAAACAAACAAACAAACAAAAAAACCCCACCAAAATGGGTCTTTCTGCAAAGCAACCGGAGTTCATACATCACAACACCACTGATACCACAACCTCAACAAGGGCAAGGAAAAGGCTCCAAAACATTCACCTGTGACAGGCGGAGGTTAAATGTGAGACCTGTTTGTTGTTGGTTTGCTCTATTAACCACAGGAGCTCTTGCTTTTTTTAGTCTTTCTTCCCTACAATGGATTTTACATCCCTCTATTAAAATTTATTTAAGAATATTTTAAAAACTGATATATCAGTATAATAAGAAACGATGATCAGCTTTTGTTTCATCTCCCTGTTCCAGAGTTGTTTTGTTTTGTTTTGTTTTAATTCATTTTAGAAAGGAGAGAGAGAGAGAGAAGAGAGAGAGAAACAGAGAAAGAGAAGGGGGGAGGAACAGGAAGCATCAACTGCCATATGTGCCTTGACCAGGCAAGCCCAGGGTTTCAAACCGGCGACCTCAGCATTTCCAGGTCAATGCTTTATCCACTGCGCCACCACAGGTCAGGATGTTCCAGAGTTTTAAAAATAGCAAAGATGCTTCCTTATAATTCTCCTCTGTTGACAACATTAACAAAGATTGCCATGGCCATTTGAAAGAAATAATAGAAACAAGTCCCTTCTAGAAACAGAAGGAAAAACCAACCATATTTTTTCAAAGATAAGTTGGAATCTTTCAACTGTTAGTACAAATTCTTTAGGCTCTACTAAGAGATTTAGTCTAATTTTTTAAAGAAATGGAGCAAAAAATCATCAGATTTATATGGAACTATAAAAAACCCCGAATAGCCAAAGCAATCCTAAAGAAAAAGAATGAAGCTGGGGGCATTACAATACCTGACTTCAAACTATATTATAGGGCCACAACAATCAAAACAGCATGGTATTGGCAGAAAAATAGACACTCAGACCAATGGAACAGAATAGAAAGTCCAAAAATAAAACCACATATATATGGTCAAATAACTTTTGATAAAGGGGCCAACAACACAAAATGGAGAAAAGAAAGCCTCTTCAATAAATGGTGCTGGGAAAACTGGAAAGCCACATGCAAAAGAATGAAACTGGACTACAGTTTGTCCCCCTGTACTAAAATTAACTCAAAATGGATCAAAGATCTAAACATAAGACCTGAAACAATAAAGTACATAGAAGAAGACATAGGTACTAAACTCATGGACCTGGGTTTTAAAGAGCATTTTATGAATTTGACTCCAAAGGCAAGAGAAGTGAAGGCAAAGATAAATGAATGGGACTACATCAGACTAAGAAGATTTTGCTCAGCAAGAGAAATTGACAACAAAATAAACAGACAGCCAACTAAGTGGGAAATGATATTTTCAAACAACAGCTCAGATAAGGGCCTAATATCCAAAATATACAAAGAACTCATAAAACTCAACAACAAACAAACAATCCAATAAAAAAATGGGAAGAGGACATGAACAGACACTTCTCCCAGGATGAAATACAAATGGCCAACAGATATATGAAAAGATGCTCATCTTCTTTAGTTCTTAGAGAAATGCAAATCAAAACTGCAATGAGATACCACCTCACACCTGTTAGATTAGCTATTATTAACAAGACAGGTAATAGCAAATGTTGGAGAGGCTGTGGAGAAAAAGGAACCCTCATATACTGTTGGTGGGAATGTAAAGTAGTACAACCATTATGGAAGAAAGTATGGTGGTTCCTCAAAAAACTGAAAATAGAACTACCTTATGACCCAACAATCCCTCTACTGGGTATATACCCCAAAAACTCAGAAACATTGATACGTAAAGACACACGCAGCCCCATGTTCATTGCAGCATTGTTCACAGTGGCCAGGACATGGAAACAACCAAAAAGCCCATCAATAGATGACTGGATAAAGAAGATGTGGCACATATACACTATGGAATACTACTCAGCCATAAGAAATGATGACATCGGATCATTTACAGCAAAATGGTGGGATCTTGATAACATTATACGAAGTGAAATAAGTAAATCAGAAAAAAACAGGAACTGCATTATTCCATACGTAGGTGGGACTAAGAGACATTGATAAGAGTGTGGTGATTACAGGGGGAGGGGGGAGAGGGAGAGGGAAAGGGGGAGGGGGAGGGGCACAAAGAAAACTAGATAGAAGGTGACAGAGGACAATCTGACTTTGGGTGATGGGTATGCAACATAATTGAACGACAAGATAACCTGGACATGTTATCTTTGAATATATGTATCCTGATTTATTGATGTTGCCCCATTAAAAAATAAAATTATTTTTAAAAATTTAAAAAAAAAAGATTTAGTCTAGAAGTAAAAGATTCTTTATTCAAATACCGTTAAGTCTTCATTTAATGTTGTCAATAGGTTCTTTGAAACAATCACTGAAAATTAAATGACATATAGAAACCAATTTTACCATAAGCTAATTGTTGTAAACAAGAGTTGAGTTCTTCTGGTATATTTCTGGGCACAAAACATCACCAACATTCTCAGTAAAAAACCAACTACTTCTAATATTAAACATTAAAATAAATGTGAGCTATATATACATTTAAGAAAAATGAATAAAAACAAGATAATTCTTTGCCAATCCACTTATTCTAGTTCAGGGTCACAGGTGGCTAGGGTCTATCCCAGCAGCTTAGAGTGCTAGGTGGGCCACCATCCTGGACAGGACACCCTTCCACCACAGGGCCATTCACACACATACCAACACTCACTTGGACTGGGAATATTTAGACACCCAGTTCCCATTGTTATGCACATTTTGGGACGTGGGAGGAAACCAGAGAACCCAGAGGAAACCCAAGTAGACGTGGGGAGAACATACCAACTCAAAACAGAATCACTTTTTCTTTCATCGTTATTATGAAATGATCTTGAACAAAGCAACATTATGTGAGGACCTGATATACTTCCATCTATTAGAAGTCTTTAATTATTCAAATGTTCATTGCTGAATATTATGTCAAGTTTCTGCTAGTATGGTACAACAGGAAGCTATTCTACCAATACCATCCTCTAACCATAGTGGGAACTAGAGATCACAATTGATTACCTTTTTTTTTTTTTTTTCTCTTTCTGAAGCTGGAAACGGGAGGCAGACAGACTCCCGCATGCACCTGACTGGGATCCACCCGGCACGCCCACCAGGGGCGACGCTCTGCCCATTCGGGGCATTGCCCCGTCACGACCAGAGCCACTCCAGCGCCCGGGGCAGAGGCCAAGGAGCCATCCCCAGCGCCTGGGCCATCCCCTGCTCCAATGGATCCTCGGCTGCGGGAGGGGAAGAGAGAGACAGAGAGGAAGGAGAGGGGGAGGGGTGGCGAAGCAGATGGGCTCCCCTCCTGTGTGCCCTGGCCAGGAATCGAACCCGGGACCTCCGCACACCAGGCCGCCACTCCACCACTGAGCCAACCGGCCAGGGCCTTGATTACCTTCTAAATCAGGGGTAGGAAACCTTTTTATACCTACCGCCCACTTTTGTATCTCTATTAATAGTAAAATTTTCTAACCGCCCACCGGTTCCACAGTAATGGTGATTTATAAAGTAGGGAAGTAACTTTATAAAATTTATAAAGCAGAGTTACAGCAAGTTAAAGCATATAATAATAATTACTTACCAAATACTTTATGTCGGATTTTCGCTAAGTTTGGCAGAATAAATCTTTATAAAACAACTTACTATAGTTAAATCTATCTTTTTATTTATACTTTGCATACATAGAAATTACATTAGTTAATTGAATTATTAGTGGGATCCCTGAGGCTGATGCTGGGAAACTAAATATTGAATATCCGGTTCAATTTTTGTGAGGAACAAACGAAGGTCTCCCCTTTCGGAAATATTCAGGTGGTTTCTTTCTTTCATCATAATATGATTAATAGCATTAAATCCTGATTCCACAAGATATGAGGTAGGGAAAGGTATCAATGAACTGAATATCATTTTCCACATATTTGGCTATAAGACCGGCATTTTTTTATTTTGCCATAGGTTTTCATATCCACCACTGTTGAATTTGTTTACTTTCTTCATCATATCTAATTTCTAACAGTTCTTCTTGGCAAGTTGTATCAGCCTCTCTTCAATATTTGCGGTAAAAGGATTTTTCATCCAGTCATATACCTTCAATTTCAAAATATCTTCAAATCGTTTTTCCATGTCCAATTTAAGTTCATTGAGGTGGCTACTGAATCTGTCAATTCCTCTGGAGTTACATCATCTTTTATAGATGATAATTGAGGAAACTGATGAAATTCTCTCTTCAATAGATTATGACGAAGTAGTTCAAGTTTGTCAATAAATAATAGTACAATACTTTGGCAACCTATAAGAGTTTTATTAGCTCCTTGAAGCTGCAAATTGACATCGTTAAATCTCTTGAAAATATCTGCCAAGTAAAAGGCATCATTCTTTACTGTTTTTAACTGTTGACACAGACTGGTCTCATCATTACTTTCAAAAAATTGTATGACACTATCATATAATGCTACAAATCTCACCAAAGATGTACCCTTTGACAGCCACCGAATTTCTGTGTGCAAAAGTAACTTAATAAAATCTTCATTATTGTCTTGGCAAAGCTGCCGAAACATTCTATCATTCTTTGCATTGGATTTGATCTTGTTTACGGCTCGAATTATTATAGTTAATGATGAATGGAGATTTGTACTTAGATGTTTTCCTACAAGATGTTGTCTGTGCACCACACAATGAATACATAAAACATTTGGCATTTCCTGCTTCAAATAAGCAACAAATCCACAATAGCGACCTACCATTGATGGTGCTCTATCAGTAGCACATGCAACAATATTATTCAAAGGAATATTATTTTTTGTAAAGTAATTTCTCACAGTATTAAATATAATTTTTGTATCTGTGAGAAGATTTATTGTGAATAGCATTTCTTCTCGTAATATATTGTTTTCATCAAAATAGCGTACATATGCCATCAATAAAGCATCATTATCTGCAATGGTAGATTCGTTCAACTGCATGGAAAGTGAAGAGTTTTGGAGAATACTTATATGTTTGTTTTCAACATTAATTGCCATTTATTTCATTAATTCATCGCTTTACTGTGCTATCGCTTAGGGGCAACTTTTTTTTTTTTTTTTCCATTTTTTCTGAAGCTAGAAACAGGGAGAGACAGTCAGACAGACTCCCGCATGCGCCCGACCGGGATCCACCCGGCACGCCCACCAGGGGCGACGCTCTGCCCACTAGGGGGCGATGCTCTGCCCATCCTGGGCATCGCCATGTTGCGACCAGAGCTACTCTAGCGCCTGAGGCAGAGGCCACAGAGCCATCCCCAGCGCCCAGGCCATCCCTGCTCCAATGGAGCCTTGGCTGCGGGAGGGGAAGAGAGAGACAGAGAGGAAAGCGCAGCGGAGGGGTGGAGAAGCAAATGGGCGCCTCTCCTGTGTGCCCTGGCCAGGAATCGAACCTGGGTCCTCCGCACGCTAGACCGATGCTCTACCGCTGAGCCAACCAGCCAGGGCTAGGGGCAACATTTTTAAAATTTGAGATATATCCTGATGCATTACTGTTGAGATAAATTCTTTTATAAAGGGTATTAGTTTCTCCAATATTATAGCTTTTACCACTTTCTGCAATTATTTGTGAAATGCGATAAGTGGCAATTAATCCATCTTCATTGGTTGTATGTTGTTTCTTAAATGATGCAATGATAGTTGAACAATTTTTGAAATTTTTTATATATTTCCTGAAAATATTCAATGGGCTTGTCCTTGTCATTTGAATGCTTTGTAGAAAGATGTTCTCGCAATTGACCTGGCTTCATTGCCTCATTGGATAATGTTTTATGGCACAATAAACACATTGGATGTTGTTTATTTGCAACAGATTCTATGAAACCCATCTTCAGATACTCTGGCGAATAGCTGCGTGCGTTTTTTTTGTTTGTTTGTTTTTTGAGACACGGGCTCACAATATTTCACAATATTTTGTTTGAAGCTATAAGCATGTGCTTGCTCTCAGAAATCTAATGATGGACTGACTTTAGTTTCGATTACATAACGATTTAGCTTCACTTACGTAACGTGAACAATACTTATGCACTTGAAGTCTGTTGCGTGGTCGCAATGTTACAAGTGTCGTGGTTGAGTGAGAGTTTGTCTAGACGAGACTAAGTTAATGAGTATCTGTGGTTGTGCGTTCTATAAAATTTTATGTAGCGGGTGTTGGCTAATGGCATCACTTCTTTGCGACTGGGGCGAAGTAGCAAGACATCGGCTAGTTTTGGCAGTCCAAGGGGGAGTTCCTTGAATGTCACCCTATTACCCTAAAATCCGGGAATTGAGAGGAAAATATGAGTTAATTGGTGTCTCCACTGTCTGACAGTTTCTGTCATAGAAAGAAGCGTCAAACCATGGAGTTCTTTGTCTATAGGGTAATAAAATGATGAACTGCTAGTTTTGGGGTGACAATAGTGGTCATAACCTGCCCACCGGATCAGGTGGTGGGTGTGGACCTGGGTTCAGGTACCTGGCTGCTTGCGCATGCAGGCCAGGTGATCACAAAAGAGGTCAGGTGCGGTCCCAATACAAATGCCCTGTAATAGAGTCTGACTGCTGTCCTGATCTTGACTGGTCAACAGTCGATTAGTATGTAATCCCGGCACCGTTTGGCTGCTCCGCTACTGCCCACCATGAAACCTGAAGCACCCACTAGTGGGCGGTAGGGACCAGGTTGACTACCACTGTTCTAAATTCTGAAAGATTACTTTATTGATCAGGCATCTTTCTCTATTTATTCTCATTAGTAACACTAAAGAAGATTTTCTTTTGTGTTTTCTTTTTTTTCATTTGGTTTTGACCTTTTTTTTTTTTTTTTTATTCATTTTTAGAGTGGAGAGAGACACAGAGGGGGAGAGAGGAGAGAGAGACAGAGAGAGAGAAGGGGGGAGGAGCTGGAAGCATCAACTCCCATATGTGCCTTGACCAGGCAAGCCCAGGGTTTTGAACCGGCAACCTCAGCATTTCCAGGTCGACGCTTTATCCACTGCGCCACCACAGGTCAGGCAACTTTTTTTTTTTTTTTTTTTTAATACTAGTATAATCTGGATGATGCCATGATAATGTGGTACTGACCTGACCCAACAGATGCAAGCAGAAGAAAGCTTAGAACTTCTAGAAAAGCCTTCACTTTTCAGATTTAAAAAACATGAAAGTGCTGTCCCTGCACTTGCCCCCACCCTTTCTGCCTTGAGAGTAGCCATGACAGAGTGGGAGTAGATACTTCTAACCATGAAGAGGAAGCCGAGAGAACAAGGGAGATACAGCTCTATTTGGTTGTTAAACCCAGCACGCCAAGAGCCACCTATCTCTGTACTTCTAATTACTTTTTTAAAGTCAATCTTTGTTTAAGCCACTATTAGCCTTTTTTTTCTGTTGTCTGCCATGGAAAACATCTCTGATACGTATCTTTTCTGTCCATCACATTTCCTAAGCTGAACTCAAATCTCACCAAACATCTGAATTCCTCTTACTTTTCTGAAAGATGAATGTATTTTCTCTGTATTTCAGTTAAGGTCCGCTTCATGTTTTTGTGTTATTATCATGACTCTTTTCCCACTGGAAATAAACTCATTGGGGGCAGAGGCTCATTTCATTCATCTTGGCTCACCACAAAGCACTTAGCACAGTGACTAGCAATCATAAATGTTCAGTTTAATATTTATTGAATAAATTTATTGGTAAATAAAGGATAACCTCATCATTTAGACAACAATAATCAAACTCACAAATCTTGTGTAAACTGCTCCTGTGTACATTCTAGTTATACAAGTTATTTCTATATAACCATTCACCCACCCATTCTTCTACATTCATCTATTAATCTACGTACACAACAATATACTATGAGCCAGAGGAGCAGAAATCTACTTGATCAAGTTCTTGACTTTAAATAAAGTAATTTACTATAGAAAATAAAAATATATTCACCTATGTCCTATCAAATAATAGTACTTCAAAGGGTTACTTTATTTAAGTATCCCTGCTATAGAAATGACCCTCAGAAGTCAAAATATACCTGCAGAACTGTAAACAGATTTTTATTTATAAGCATTTCCAAATTTATGAACAAATGAAATCCTAAAAGTGCATTTTCATAGCAAACTAAGAACACTTCTTCAAACAACAAATAACTTTTTAGACTGTGGTTAGGTGTCTGATCACAGATGCCTGGTTAACCTTAATGTGGCAAAATTGTGTACCAAACATTGCCAGCATGAACAGTACATCAGAAAAAGAGGAAATTTTAAAAATTTAAAAAGAGACATTACCCTCACTCTACTCCATCTCTTGACTTTGGAGTTAGCTCAAAGCAAAACTTCAAACAAATGAATGTGATCTAGTAATCTTTCTTTGCTTATCTCCATGCTACATACTAAGATGAAAATGCCATGATTCAAATCTTTTTTGTTTTTGTTTTTTAGTGAGAGGAGGGGAGACAGAGACAGACTCCCACATGTGCCTGGACCAGTATCCACCCAGCAAGCCCACTCAGGGGTGACGCATTGCCCATCTGGGGTCCTTGCTCCATTGCAATGGGATCCATTTTTAGCATCTGAGGCAAGGTCATGGAGCCATCCTCAGTGCCCAGGACCAACTTGCTCCAATTAAGCTATGGCTGTAGGAGAGGAGGAAAAAAAAGAAAGAGAGAGAGAAGTGAAAGGGGGAGGGATGGAGAAGCAGATGGGTGCTTCTCCTATGTGTCCTAACTAGGAATCAAACCAGGGACATCCACATGTTGGGCCAACACTCTACCACTAAGCCAACCGGCCAGGGACAATTCAAATCTTAATAACCACTCCCATCCCTATAGCATAGAAGGGGTACCCACTACTGCCATCAGAACCATTTCTCTTCCTACCCAAATGCCCCAAGAAAATGGCCCTCTACCTCAGATACAAGACAGAAGGCAATGTGATCAAAGTAATTTGCAAGGGTGCTTTCTGGGAGCATCTACCTGTAGAGAGACTGTGTGCTGACCCGACTGTATCTAGCTACCGAGCTCCAGTCCCACTAACGTGGGGTGAGCATTTCAGGTTAAGGAGAGCCCTGTTTTCTATTGTATAGGGGAGTCTACAGTGAGTTGATGTGGGGGGTAAGCTACTCTATCTTAATCCTTCTATCACTTCTTTTAACCATTTCCCACTCCTGAACTCACAGGTCTCAAAGATGCTTCTAAAAATGTATTTTGCTGAACAAAGAAATGTGAGGGATATATTCAAGTGTTGCTTTTACCCCTTTTCCTACAGTAGGCACAGCAGAGATTTTAATAAAGGAAAGAGAAATGAGTGAACAGGGGCAACCTGCTGGATTTATTATGGTTCATTTGAAATTTGGCAACCATGTATACTTATGGGGTTGAAGACTTTAATTAAAACAACAATGTGATTACAAGGAATTCAATTTAACTGTTCTTTCATGCTGCAGACTTCAGCAAAGGCTCTACATGCATGCATGCATGTGTGTGTTTCATTGAAACCTTGACCTTTAGGCATCTTCAAAGGTAGTAATCAGCATAAACTATTTTCAACATTTTTAAAAAGCTAAGAAAAGTCTCATATTCATTCCTAAATAAGGCTAATCAAGATAATGAAAACATCAAGTTCCTTTGGTTTTAACCAGTACCACCCTGGCAGTGGTTACTACAGGAGACATCTCGGGCAAATCCAGTGCCCACTGGTAGACATCTATCACTAACAAAGAATGGCAAGACCTGACTACATCTTGTAAGTGCTGTTTACAAGACAAAAAAATATTTTTTAATTGGTTTAGAAAGAACACAATAATCTGAGTCCTTAGTAATGAAAAGTTTGGGAACCATGACCCTGGATTTCATTACAATATGAACGAACTGGAGAAATGAACTCCATCCCAGAGAAGTCTACGCTGATACTAGTCATCCTCTGAGGAGGCAGTCTGTAATACAAAAGCAAACTGTGATCCAAAATGGAACTCACAAAATATTACCTCTGTTTTGTCCACTGGAAGCAATAAGTATTATTGTTACTTACTTTTACCCTTAAAAGTAGGCTTTTTTTTTTTTCTAAAGTGAGAAGCTGGGAGGCAGAGAGACAGACTCCTGCATGTGCCCCACTGAGATCCACCTGGCATGCCCACTAGGGGGCAATGCTCTACCCATCTGGGCTGTTGCTCCAATGCAACCAGAGCCATTCTAGCACCTGAGGTGGAGGCCATGGAGCCATCCTCAGTGTCCGGGCCAACTCTGTTCCAATGGAGCCTTGGCTGCAGGAGGGGAAGAGAGAGATAGAAAGGAGAGGGGAAAGAGTGGAGAAGCATATGGGCAACTTCTCCTGTATTCCCTGGCCGGGAATCAAAGCTGGGACTTCCACATGTTGGGCCAATGCTCTACCACTGAGCCAACTGTCCAGGGCCAAAAAGTAGGCCTTTTTAACAACTACAGTGTGTCCGTAAAGTCATGGTGCACTTTTGACCGGTCACAGGAAAGCAACAAAAGATGATAGAAATGTGAAATCTGCACCAAATAAAAGGAAAACCCTCCCAGTTTCTGTAGGATGATGTGGCAGCATGTGCGCATGTGCAGGTGATAACGTAACACCATGTATACAGCGGAGCAGCCCACGGCCATGCCAGTCGAGATGTGGACGGTACAGAGGAAAGTTCAGTGTGTTCTGTGGCTCGCTAAATTCAAATCCATGACCAAAGTGCAACGTGAATATCGGCGTGTTTATAACAAAGTGCCACCATATAGGAATAACATTACTCGGTGGGATAAGCAGTTGAAGGAAACCAGCAGTTTGGTGGAGAAACCCCGTTCTGGTAGGCCATCAGTCAGTGATGAGTCTGTAGAGGCTATACGGGATAGCTACTTAAGGAGCCCTAAAAAATCTGTGCATGAGCCCACATCGAACTGCACTGAATAGGTATGAAACTAGGAGAGTTTTCCTTTAATTTGGTGCAGACTTCACATTTCTATCGTCTTTTGTTGCTTTCCTGTGACCGGTCAAAAGTGCACCATGACTTTACGGACACACTGTATTTCCCCCAGGGAATTGATGACATTACACATAGTATATATAATGTACAGTCCTACTTTTTAAAACTTATCCATTTCATAAAAGAAGTCTTAAAAGTCATATTTTGGTTAGAGATTATGCATGAGCAACAAAGCTATAAAGAAAAAAAAAACATGAAAATCATTCTCACACTTCAAACCATGTTTCCCATAGGCAGAAGTGAGTGTGAACACATCCAGGTAGTCATCACTGGGATGGCAGTTATATCTGTCTTACCTGAGGAGATGCTATGTTGGGGCCCTACTCCTCAGCACCTTAGAATATGACCTTATTTGAAAACAAGATCTTTGCAGAGGTAGTTAAGGTCATACAGTGGGCCCTAATCCAGCGTGGCCAGTATACTTACGTGAAGGAAATATCAGAAGAACAGCACATGACGGTGAGCAATGACTGGGGTGGTACATCAACACGCGAAGGACACCCAAGAGCCCCAGCAAAAGCTGGAAGAAGCTCCCCTAGCAGAAGCTGGGAGAGGCATGGGACAGATTCCCCCTCACAGTCCTCAGGAGCCAACCCTGCTGACACTTTGACCTTCAGCTGCCATTCTCTAAAATGGTGAGACAATACAATTCTGTTGTTTAAGCATCCAGTTTGTGGTACTTTGTTATAACAGACCTTCGCCTAGAAAATGAATACAGTGGGTAATTATTTTTTATAATTTTTCATAAAAGTAGTTTCTAAAAGACTGCAGCTTCCCTCTAGGGTCTCTCCTCTCCTCTCCCTCCACCCCCATCACTCACTCTGATGTAATCTGGCTGCCACTGTGAGGACACAGCCTTGGAGAGGCCTAGGAAGTAAGAAAAGGAAACTTCCATTCAATAGCCAGCAAGCTAAGTCATCTTGGAAGCAATACTCTAACTTCAACAAGCAACTGCAACCTCATGAGGGGCCACGAGCCAGAACCATCCAGGTAGAACTCCAAGATCCCTGTTCCTCAGAAACTGTATTAGATAATAAACATTGTTGTTGTACAAGTATGTTGGTTATGAAAAGTGATGTGATTTAAAACATGAAAATGTATCACCATTAAATTTCAAAATCATTGATATAATAATATAGCTTAAGGCATATACAAGACAACAATCTGGATCACCTTCAGATTTTTAATACCAGTGATTCAAACCAAAATATTTCATGTATTTTGTGGCACATATATTAAGAAATATTTTAAATACTCTGCTTTTACTTTTTTAAGAATAGTCTTTTATTTTTTTCATTGATTTTAGAGAGAGGGGGGAAAGGAAGACAAAAAGAAATACTGGTTTGTGGTTCCACTTAGTTGAACATTCATTGGGTGATTCTTATATGTGTCCTACTGGGGATAGGACACTTAACCTTGGTGTATCAAAAACAGGTGGATTTAATGGCAGGTGCACTAGATGCGCACCCTGGACGCCGACTTCTGAAGGGCCCCTCAAAACCCCAACTTGACACTTTTTTCTAATGACACTAAGTTTGGTTTCATATGTGTAATTTTAGTATTAATAGTACATAATATTTTTTATTTATTTAAAAATATGGTTAACATGTATTTTTATTTTCCCTGTCTCTCTCTTTTTAAAGGGGCCCAATATTTTCTTCTGTGCCTGGGGCCTCAACCGACCTTAATCCACCTCTGATCAGGATGACACTCGAACCAACTGAGCTCCAGACCAGGAATTCTCTACTCTGCTTTTATAGACCTTCACAACTGCTGCTTCTTTATGCTTCTCTAGTTATACCTTTTAGAATATGCTAACTTCTTCTCAGGCAGAATAAATAGGCTATCTGATTTATAATAGATGCTTCCATTAAATCTTCAGAATTCCTTCTACTCATACGGAATTTTAAATGTCTTCATTAAGAAACTTCTTTTCTATTTACAGCATACTATATGTACATATGTAACAACTAGATAAAGAAAAAAACAAAACTTAAAGAAATGGTCAAATATGCCCAGGCTGGATAGCTTGGGTGGTTAGAGCATTGTCCCTAAGCACAGAAGTTGCTGGTTCGATCCCCAGTCAGGGCGCATACAGGAACAGCTCAATGTTTCTGTCTCTCTCTCTCTCCCCTTACTCTCTTGCTGAAATCAATAAATAATTTTTAATGGTCAAAATAAAGAAGGGTATTTCAGCATATTTGCTGAATGAATGGTATATCAAACAGTAACCTCACATCTCAAGACCTAAACTGGAATCCTGGCTATGAAATTTACTAGCTGTGTAGCCTTAGGCAATTTACTTAACCTCTCTGTCCTGCTGTATCCTCATTTATAAAATTGCAACAACAACACCTCAGAGAGTTGAATAAGGAATGAATAATACATGTAACATTCTTAGCACAGAGTCTAGAATAGGACTAGCACTAAATCAATGAATGGTTTTCATTTTTTAGTGTAGTAAAAAGTAAAACAAAGAGTTGTAGAAAATCTCCTAATTGGGGACAATATTGTTTGGATCATATCAGTCATTTTGTCCATATTTGATTATAAGAGTATGATCACTTTAGAACTTATATTTTAATGAAGGCAAAATAATTATTCTTTGACTATAACTTTCAGGTATATCAAGGAAGAACAGATAGTGAAAAACTAAATTTGCCATTAATTAATGGCATCCCTGACCTCCCAAATCATAGCTTCTCCCCAGTCTATTTTTCTTTTCTTTTCTTTTTTTGCAACAAAAATCCTAAATAGTGAGCATCGTGATCATTTATGCCATGCAGTTGTATCATATTACTTAACATTTAGAGAGAACTTCAGAATCAGTAAGACATTTTCCCATGCATTATGTCACTCAATCATCTACTAAATTCTAGCTGGATACTGAATATTAATTTCAAATATGAAACTAACTTAAACATTAAAATGAGAGCCCCATTCTAACTTCAAAGTTAATCATAGCACTAACGTCTACATCTCTCTCTTGAATGATTCTTCCAGAGGAAGGAGGAGATGGGTAGATGGGAAGCTGGAAGGCACTGGGTCAGCAAGTCTGTGTACAGATTCTGCACACCCTCCTCAGGGACAACTGTACAAGAAGTAGCCACTCTGTGCCTCCCTCTGCAGCCAGCATTTCACGGAGCTGAAAGGAGACCAGTCTGAAAGAGCTGGAGAACCCAGTTAAAAAGTTTCTCCTCCCACACACACCCCCAGCTCCACAGACTGCTTTGGAACAGCCTGATCCATTATTTTTTTTAGCAGCTCATTATTCCAATTTAATGTCCTTATCGGCTGTTTTCTTTCCACTTGGCACATCTCCTCTTATCAAATGTTATTCTGTATTTAAATTCTGAAAGATAGCTAATTTGGGACGTAGGGCAGCAAACAGAAAAGACCTCTGTCACCATTACTTATTTGCATTCGGAACTGCTTGCGTTTTTAAAGTAACTTCTTTAGCCCCAGAAATTATCATTTTTATCATCAAATTTATCTAAACTTTCTTCTGGATCATCACTTATCACCACTAACAATGAGAAAAGCCATTC
The DNA here is from genome assembly GCF_036850995.1 of Saccopteryx leptura. Lineage (NCBI taxonomy): Eukaryota > Metazoa > Chordata > Mammalia > Chiroptera > Emballonuridae > Saccopteryx > Saccopteryx leptura. The sequence goes on along the minus strand of NC_089508.1, from coordinate 103,833,015 downwards.
TACGCACCCATTTCAACCATAAATATCGTTCAGAAGGAAGAGATGAGTAGCTTCTGAATTAGAAGGAAATATGTACTTTTAAATTGTGGCATAATTCCTAAATTTAGTATAGTCTTAGATTTCACTTAATAGTAATCTATCTTGTTAATGTTTTCACTTAAAACAGTTCAATTTAGAAGCAAAATCTCTTCTTAAGATAACATTTTCATTCTTTATTAGTGGTTTATTAAATACTTTATCTTGTATAACCTTTATGCTGTTCTTACTTGCAGTTTGAAATAAATAAGTAGTACTTAATAGCTTCAAATTTAAGTTTTAGTAACTCAAATAATAAAAATTCAGTCTTTATATTTTTCAGTTTAAATGAATAGTGATCAACCAACTCATTTTTTGTTGGTATCCTTCTCTATAGATAGGGAGACATTTTCAAAACCCCTCACCACCACCCTGTCCTCTTGCCTCATAACCCACTAAGGCCCTAAATGTAAATGGAGAGTCTCTCATCAACATCAAGAAGCCACACATCCCTGTACAAAAATATTTCTTTAAAGAAAAAGCTTCCTTTTTTTCTAATTGCTTCTTTTCTATAACTACAGATAAAAATTATTTGAGGGGTTTTATATTTGTGTTTGGTTTTCACTTCAGAGGATTTTAACTTCTGTTTCACTTAAGTAACCACCACAGGCTGTCCTGCATGTGAATATCTAAGCCACTCTCTCCACTCTTTTACCTTGTATTTACAACCAAAAAGCAGCTCTCTAAATATTTATTTTTTTTAATTATTATTATTTTTTTTTTACAGAGACAGAGAGTGAGTCAGAGAGAGGGATAGGCAGGGACAGACAGACAGGAACAGAGAGAGATGAGAAGCATCAATCATTAGTTTTTCATTGCGCATTGCAACACCTTAGTTGTTCATTGATTGCTTTCTCATATGTGCCTTGACCGCGGGCCTTCAGCAGACTGAGTAACCCCTTGCTGGAGTTACTTGGGCTCAAGCTGGTGGGCTCTTCCCCAAACCAGATGAGCCCGCACTCAAGCTGGCGACCTCGGGGTCTCGAATCCGGGTCCTCTGTATCCCAGTCCGATGCTCTATCCACTGCGCCACCGCCTGGTCAGGCCAGCTCTCTAAATATTTAAATAAAAGCTCTACTGATTAACAGAGAAGACAGTTCCTCACCTATAAAATGGGTGTGTACTCTCTTCCTGGGAGGGTTCTTGTCGGAATTCAAGGAGACAATGTGTGTAAAGCTCTTAGCACATTGCCTGGGATGCAGTGGACACCACGCTCTGCCTCCATCATGAGGTGATGCTGAAGATGGAGTGTGGGGGCCCTACAGGATGTCAGACAACACTCACTCTGAATAACCAAGAGGCCTCTGTAGCACAACATGTTATACAGACTAAGTGTGAAAGAGAGTGGGGCCAATGTCAGACAGCAGCACTGCCATCACATATGAATTCACATTTTTCAGAGAAATGTTACTATATATAGATTTCAAATTACCAGTAAAATATTACTTTGAGATTTAAATATTTGTTTCTATAACAGAAATAGCCACAAAATATTTTCAATTTTAAAAATGTTTATTTGGCCTTGGCCGGTTGGCTCAGTAGTAGAGCATCGGCCAGGTTCGATTGCAGGTCAGGGCACACAGGAGAAGCGCCCATCTGCTTCTCCACCCTTCCGCCTCTTCTTGCTCTCTATCTCTCTCTTCCTCTCCTGCAGCCAAGGCTCCACTGGAGCAAAGTTGGCCTGGGGAATTAAGGATGGCTCCATGGCCTCTGCCTCAGGTGCTAGAATGGCTCCGGTTGCAACAGAGCAATGCCCCAGATGGGCAGAGCATTGCCCCTGGTGGGCATGCTGGGTGGATCCCGGTCAGGGGCATGCCTCTCTTCTCACTTCAGAAAAATACAAAAAAAAATGTTTATTTTAAGAACTACCATAAAATTACCATTTACATGGGGAATTAAGCAGCACAAACATTTCTCTAACTACTTCCAGAGGTTGGCGGACACATTGAAACACACATGCTAGGGAAACACAACAAACAGAAACACAAAACACCACTGTTTGGTTTCTTACAGTTAAACAAAGCTGTCTTATTGAAGGTTTCCATCTCCTACTATTTATTAAATGATTACCTTTAAGTTTTATAAGTGTCCTTTGCTTTTTTCTAATTACACATTAAAAACATACTAGAAAAAATTTTATTCTATTTCAAAAAACCCAAATATTGTTTTTTATTGAATATTTTTTTAAAAGTATGACATTTGACTAACTGATGAGAAAAGTCTTTTAATTATCAATATTTATGAATTAATAAAAGTTGTAACATGGTATAAAATAACTCTCTTCCCCCCTAAAAAAATAAAGTCTGTAATTTGACATTCCACTGTGATATTCTTAGTGATCTGTCTGAGAAGCTCTCTCAGCCAACTACCTTGAGGGCACAGGAAGAGATATGAATCTTTAGTGTCCCTTTGTATTTGAACTGACTCTCTATATTAATACAGGATTTTACTTGTACTTTTCTTCTGTTCCAAGAAATGTTCAAGGATATAGACATTTAATAAGGCATGACTTCTACAATAAATATTGTCTTTCCTGTTTTTCTTACAAACTCATTACAGGGGGTCCTTGGGTTACAACAGTCTCAACATACAATGTTTTGGGTTTACAACACTCACTCCCATAAAAACTTCTAAAAATTGAGACACGAGTGTTTTGGCATATACTGTTAGTGTCGTACTTATGGACTATGTGGACAAACTATGTAGTTTGGTTGTGCATGGCAGAAGAATACACAGTAATGTGGCATATGAGTGAGGGAGTTGGCATCCCCAGTATGCTTACCTATGCCATTTTGGACTGTTAAAAGCACAAGTGCTAGGCTAGGGTGTGTTTTGACTTACAGCAAAATTCAGGTTGGCCCTGGCTGGTTGGCTCAGTGGAAGAGCATCAGCCTGGCGTGCAGGAGTCCCGGGTTCGATTCCCGGCCAGCGCACACAGGAGAAGCGCCCATCTGCTTCTCCACCCCTCCCCCTCTCCTTCCTCTCTGTCTCTCTCTTCCCCTCCAAGGCTCCAAGGCTCCATTGGAGCAAAGTTTGCCCAGGCGCTGAGGATGGCTCTGTGGCCTCTGCCTCAGGCACTAGAATGGCCCTGGTTGCAACAGAGCAACGCTCCAGATGGGCAGAGCATCACCCCCTGGTGGGCATGCCAGGTGGATCCCGGTCAGGCGCACGCAGGAGTCTGTCTGACTGCCTCCCCGTTTCCAACCTCAGGAAAATACAAAAAAAAAAAAAATTTGGGTTATGTCACTGTGTAGGAACTGTGTGTCATAACCCAAGGACGCCCTCTGTATATGAGTTTGGTAATGACAGTAAAAAATATTTAAGTTAATAAAACTATATAAATAGAAAAACATAAAAGTAAAGCAACCCTTTTGAATAATCTCCCTTTGAAAATTCTTACATGTGTTTGATTACTATCTTAAAATGAATATATCCGCCTGACCTGTGGTGGCGCAGTGGATAAAGCGTCGACCTGGAACACTGAGGTCGCCGGTTCAAAACCCTGGGCTTGCCTGGCCAAGGCACATATGTGAGTTGATGCTTCCTGCTCCTCTCCCCCCCCTCTAAAAAAACTGAATAAAGTTAAAAAAATATTTAAAAAATAAAATAAAATAAAATAAAATGAATATAGCCATCCTTTCCTTTCAAAATTCCCTGGTACATACTTGGAAAGACCGAAAGAGCTCCAGAGTCTGCCCGATGCAACAGTTTTTTTATTTATTTTTTATTCATTTTAGAAAGAAGAGAGAGAGAGAGAAGGGGGGAGGAGCAGGAAGCATCAACTCCCATATGTGCCTTGGCCAGGCAAGCCCAGGGTTTCAAACCAGCGACCTCAGCATTTCCAGGTTGACGCTTTATCCACTGCGCCACCATAGGTCAGGCCCGATGCAACAATTAATCATTATTCACACACACACACACACACACACACACACACACACGTAAATGGAAACTCAAATGACACAAGACATGATATATCCTGTATGTAATGTTCCTAAAACGTTATGCTAGTTTATACAAGACAGATGATTTCAGCCGTATATCCTCTCTTTGTGGAGTACACTTGAGCTGAGATAAACTACAGATAATAACACTACACTCATACTTACAACTCGATGAATTCAGAAAACAGAGTTTTCTCTTCAACAAACCTGAAAATACTCAGGAATTTCCAAACACCATGGTGAGACTGTGTTTCCAATTCTCCTAAAACCATCACTGCATACATCTCACAAGGCTCTTGCTGAGCAGGTTCAATCCTTTACTATCACAGTTATAATTAAGTCTGTGTCCACCAGAAATTTGAACACAATTCATGTAAATTGCAGATTTCATGAAAGAAAAGATGCTTAAAAATGACAACAGAATCAAAGTATATGAAGCATTTACTCATGAAATGCAAACACAGTTTCTGAAAGGTTAGCTTATTTTGGTTGTCCAACCTTAATATTACTCAGCTCAAGGTCGTTATGCATCTCTGGAGTCTTTATGAGAATTACAGTTAAAGCATGTACACGTACATGCACACACCACGTGCGCACACCCCCCTACTAAATACCAGGAATCCCCTGTCAAAAGCAGACCAGGTCTAGGAATAAAGATTTATGGTTTATTGGGCATCAAAAGCAAAGGAAAATTTAGGAATAAAATCATCAAGGCACAAGTAAAGAAGTTCAAGAATCAATCAAAACCAGGAAGTCAAAAGAGAGATGAGAAAGAAAAGACAAATTTCAAAGGTCAATGCAGACTAGTATATGTGTCAGTAATTCAGCTAAGAAAGATAACATTATCACTATCCACAGGTTGGCATGAGCCTGTATTGAGGCTACATTTCCTGCCCAGGTATTTACATATTTACCCACTTACTCGTTTGACATAAAACATGCTGAGCACATATTTTGTGCCAAGAACTGTACAGTTACGTCTGGGTCCCTTTGAGTTAAGGTGCCAAAGGAACATCTGAATATCTGTGGCCAATACATGACTGTGTATCCTGGTTTAGAGACAGGAGAGAACTCTAAATGAACAAATGTGGTATTGTCAGCCTTTTTACTGTTTCCTTTTATAAAGCCATGGCGCGGGTAAGCCAATTCCTGTACAGAGTAGAGAAGGAGCGGAGTAGAAAACCAGGCCAGAATGCTCACCAATGAGCAGAGAGCTTGGAGGAACACCAGAAAAGTATGGCATCACACAAGACAAGGAACAGAGTGCCTCAAAAAAGGATTGATCAGTAGTGCCAAATACTATCCCAATGCTGTGCAGATAAAGACTGAAGGCGGCTCTTAGTAGCAGCAGGCTGCCTCAGGTTTGGAGGCAGACAAGGAAGCTAAATGTACTTGGCTAAGAAAAACTCAGGATAACTGGTAGGTTCATGGGGTGGAGGGAGAGGGGATTAACACTTATGGAAGTGTTGGGTTATTTTAGAGAAAGAGAACTTCTATTTTAAAGAATGTATAAGGTAATAAGAAATAAAAATCAAAATAGAGAATAAGGATCACAGATTTTTTTTTCAAAGAGAAAAACAACATTTTAGGTGGTACTTCCAAATGAAAAGCCCCCACTTCAAGGGAACTGATGAAGTATATGTATTTATGGGAATGGTGAGTGAGTCTGAGATAAAGGAACGTAGCAAAGGAGAGTAGTCAAAATGAGGAAGCTAAACAGAAGCTCTCCTGTACAGAGTTGAGGGGGCAGCAAATGTGTCTGCAAAGATTCATAAGCTAGAGTTCCTACATTTAGACTACAAAGTATCCTAATTTACAGAACTCAGAGAAAACAAGAACTTCCATAAGCCTATAATGCTTACCGTGATCTTACCACCATATTTGGGATTAAGAAGTGCACATTCCCCAGAATGAAAGAAGACAGATGTCACTCCAAACGATAAGTGAGTGACTCAGTTAAACAAAACTGAAATTTTTGCAGCTTTCAAAATTTCTGGAAGACACATATACAATATAAATACCTGGAACAGAAAATAAATCTTTATAATGAGCAACATGTAAAGTTATCAAAGATGAATACAAACTAATAAATTATAATGTTTAGAAAGTTAAGATAATATGTTATAACTTATCACTGTGTCTGACACATAATAATACAATAAGCAGTAATTGTTAAAATAATATTATTACTGTAACACATATGTAGTTGCTCAGGTTTTCCAAAAAAGCAAACACAGTCCAGAGATGGTTTATATTTTTCAGAAAGAGAACAATCTTCTTAAATAGATATTGGATGTAGAAGACCACTTTCTTCTGGAGTTGGAGCCAGATCTGGACAAAATAAATATCATTATGCTAAGGCACCACACCAAATAGCCATGCACAGTTATATTTGTTCCTGGAATTCAGTGCTCTAATTGGGCAAATAGAAAGCTTTTTTTAGATTGTGCTTTGATTATTAACACTGTGATATAGGGTAGAAAGTTCTGTTTTAATGTGCATAGGGTGTGTGTGTGTGTGTGTGTGTGTAGGTGGGTGTGTGAACAGAGTTACATATATCAATATGTCAGATGTTATTTTGGTTTCAGAGAATTGAATGTTTCTTCACCTGGATATTAATAAATCTGTAGGTAAATGTTATTCTTAAAATCATTCAAGATATACATTAATAAATCTGAATGTGGGTAATATGCATTAAAGCCAAAACTTTCCAAAGATAAGTCACTTTGAAGAAAGTGAGCAATGTTCAGAATAAAGAGAGAAAAGAATAAGTATATTTGAACTACTGATCCATTCTTTCCCTAGAGTCATTATTTCATTTCTTTATATATACTAAGTTCAAGCAAGTTTATCAGTTTTATCCCTCTACTGGTTTATATAAAAGTAACAATGTTTACTACTACTACAGTAGTATTAATCAATTACAGTAAAAAGCTAAATTTACCTCGGTTACTCAGGGTAGCCTTACATACAATTTTCTGTGGGAAGATTTTTGTTATAGGTACCATGTACACAAAGCCATGCCATAGCTGATCTGTGCTATCAGAGGATACATCCCTGGAAAAATGTCAGCTCCCTTTGTAACCTATTCTATTTTACATATTGACTTTTTAAATTTTTGGTCTAATCAACTTACATTATTATAGGTACAATTTTGTGAAATATAGTCTTAATAAAATTCAAATTTTCTGGAACTATGATTGACTATAACATAACTGAAATGTAATTCTAATTGGAAATGTTCCATTGTTGCAGAATTCATCTATTTGGTGGTAACATTGGAGGGAAAGAAACTATCAATGGTATATTTGGTTCTAATTGATTTTCTTGGTGCCTTGCTTAATAGAGTTGTGACACATCTTGAACCTAACACTATTCTCTGTTAGAGTTACAGGAGTACAATGTTCTGGAAACCCAGGACAGACAATGTAAGTAATTCAGCTTTGAAACTAAGAATACACTAGAAATTTCTAAGCACTGGTAAATATTTACAATTACAAAATTCTTATGTTTCCCTATTAATTTCTTATTTAGATCAGAGGTCCTAAGGTATGCAAAAGGTAACTGTAGATTTTCAACAGCTATAGGAAAGTCACAGGATGAAACATAAATATGTACTAGGCATAATTAAGACTGGGATTCACTCATTCCTTGATTCACTAACTCTGTTCCAGAGACATGTTTCACCACTGAGCATGTAAAGAGAGGAAACGGATTTCTTCCCTTCCAAAGAGGTCACAATCCAAGCAGAAAAATAAGTATAGAAACAAAAATATAATTTAGTTGTTCATCACCATCTCACCCATAATTTTAGTTAGTGTCATCTGTGCTGGTTATAAATATTTAGAATTTTAATGATAGATTCTGATGATGAACTATGATCTGCTTTTCAACATATAAACAACTTCTATATGCCATCATTACCTCCTCAAAAGCATCTTCTAGTTTTATATTTCAGCATGATCTCTAGGTAGTTGATTGACATTTATATAAACATCCCCATTGCAGAGAATAATTATAAAATGTACTCAATCAAGAATAGTTGGGTGTGAGTGGTCTTATTTGTTATTAAACTATGTTTTGATAATTTCCATTAAATTATCTTAATATGTTATTGTTAAATCCTATCAGGAAAAAATGGGTTACAAAACCAAAAAGAGAGAAAGCAAAGTACCAAATCATTGGACATTGATTGGAAGTAAATGCCTAGTCATAGTTGGATCTGAACTGACCAGAAGCCTTAAGTTATTGTAACCAAGCCTTTAAAATAAACCATATCAATAAATTATGGTATATATATATACAAAAGCACAATACTATGCAAAAGACAGGAATATATTATTATCTATGCCATCTTAACTGATAAAATGTATATCTATTCACAATTAAATGCTATAAATAAAACCTATGTAGAAAGTAGAACTATATATTATAACGTGCTAACCAAGATCATAATTTCCTCACAACAATTTTTAATGCAGTACCTTAGCATAATGCTAAGTGCGAGCTGCAAACTTTTAGTTGATCTGTTTGTTGTAATGGTAATCATTTAGCTTTATAAAGACAGTCATCAGGAAATCAGAAGAAAATCATCTGAGGGTGCAGAAAGACCCTATAAATCTATCAAAAGTACTAAAAAGTAATATATATGAAAAAACCTACAGCATCAGCTTGGCCCATATGGAGTGAGGAGCAGAGTACAGGAAAACAGAAAGCATTATGATGAAGAAAGGTAATGTGGGAAAATGGAGAAGCCCCAAAAGAAAGAATGAAATAGAAAACAAATCTACAGCCTCTGGGACAACTTCAAGTGTACCAACATTCTCATCAAGGGGGTGCTGGAATGAGAAGAAAGAGAACAAGAAATTGAAAACCTATTTGAAAAAATAATGACAAAACACTTCCCTAACCTGGTTGAGTAAATAGACATAAAAGACCAGAAATCCTAGCAAGTCCCAAACAAGATGAGCCCAAAAAAGCCCACACCAAGGCATATCATACTTAAAATGCCAACCGTTCAAGACAAAGAGAGATCTTTAAAATAGCAAAGAGAGAAGCAGTTACTTACCTACAAGGGAGCTCCCATAAGTCTGTCAATTGATTTCTCAACAGAAACTTTGCAGGCCAGAAGGGAGTGGCAAAATATATTGAAAGTGATGAAAAGCGAGAACCTATACCAAGATTACTTTACCCAAGAAACTGTCATTTAGAATCAAAGGGCAGATAAAGAGTTTCCCAGACAAGAAAAAGCTAAAGGAGCTCATCAGCACCAAACCAGTATTACATGAAATGTTAAAGGGTCTTCTTTAAGAAGAAAAAAAAAAGATTAAAAAATATAAACTATAAAATGGCAATTAGTACATATCTACCAACAACTGAATCTAAAAAAAATAAACAAACAAGCAGAATAGAAACAAACTCATAGATACAGAGACCATATTGACAGTTGCCCAAGTAGAGGGGAATTGGGGGGAAGGGTGAAAAAGGTAAAGGGATTAAGAAGTACAAACTGTTACAGAATAGTCATGGGGATGCACAGCACAGCATAGGGAACAGAGTCAATAATATTCTAACAGCTATGTATGGTGCCAGATGGGTGTGAGATTTATTGAGATGATCACTAAGTAAATTATGTAATGTCTAATCACCAGGTACATATAAACTGTAATTGGAAAAAAAAAACTATTTAAAATAAAAGTTATACAATAAAAATTTAAAAAGAAAATAAATCTATAAATGTCAGAAGGAAGCAGATATGGTAAAAGTCAATACAAATTGAGGCTTAAGCCCAATTTCAAATTTTTACTAACTGCACTTTTATCTATAAAGTGGAGATATTAACAGAACTATCTTACAGAGCCATGGAGTAACTTAAATTTCATAATGCAAGGACACAAAGTGAACTCTTAACAAGTCGAAATTTATGGATAAACAGAGCAAACCAGGAAGAGAACGTGCTTACAAAATAGGACGAACATCTTATGTGATAAAACATAAGTCATGAGAATGTGAATATATTAACATAAGAACCCACCCACTACTGAGTCAGCTAAAACTATATATTTGCATCATATTCAATTTTTGAGAAATTTCATATTCAAAACTTTTGTTATTTTCTTTTTCACTAGTTAACTTCATGTTGCATTAAGCTCAAAGAAGCTCTCGACTGTGGGACTGTTTCACCTTTCATTCTCCACAACAATGGGTCAGACTATTGAAAGACCACGTCTCTGTATGTCTTACATTTCTGCATATCTTGCATGCAAGGCACTATCTGCCCTTTGTTCTGGACTTTATGTTCAAGTTTGTAAAGAGAATAGCGTTAGAGTGCAGAGCCAGTGTTTCTCCTTCCACAGGACAGGGAAGACATATATACCTACTGTCCATTCTAAAAGATTCAGGTTCCCTAAGCTCCAAATTCTTATACATGACCTCTTGCATGTGGAGGTGCTATGTGGCCCTCCTGGCATCACCTGGTAGGAACTGGGACTATTGCTGTATTAAACTTTCTTTCATCTCTGATCCCAGGATTCTGCATCCTCTAGCAGCACACATTAAACTGTGATAGGCTAACCGACTAGGCAACCAATAGGCTTGCAAGTATGGTAAAATGTCAGACTCTTTATAGTTCTTAAAACAGATTTTGGGGGAATATATACCCCCTTGAGAAACTGATAAAAATGTATGAATATGCCATCTCAGGAGATTCTTGGATTCCCCTGAAGCCCATTCACCAACTACTATAACAGTTGACCACAGGTTAAAAATCCGTTTAAGTCAAAAGAGGCCACATTTGATCAGGACCTATCAAAAGTCTTTGTGACCATGTATGGAATAGATCAGGTGTCCCCAAATTACGGCCCACGGGCCGCATGCGGCCCCCTGAGGCCATTTATCTGGCCCCCGCCGCACTTTCCGAAGGGGCACCTCTTTCATTGGTGGTCAGTGAGAGGAGCACTGTATGTGGCGGCCCTCCAATGGTCTGAGGGACAGTGAACTGGCCCCCTGTGTAAAAAGTTTGGGGACCCCTGAAATAGATGCTGCTGACAACAGCAAAATGTGGCTAGATGGTAATGTCTGCACTTGGAATAAGACCTGGTAAATAACCCTGCAGAAGAAGTGGGAAAGGGGCGAGACTGAAATCTGTGAGGCCTACTGTGATTTGGTTCAATCCAAGTATCAAACATCTGCTGTGGATAACTTTCTACAAAGAACACTATAACCGTCTATATATTCCACATTCAAGTTCTACTTTAGCACTGAGTAGACACATTCAACTTTAGTGTCACAACATACCACCCAATTCTAAATTTCTCCACATGATGGTAGCTCCTTACCACAGTGAGACTTTTAACAAGATAGAAAAAAATGGTTATCAATGAGAAAAAAATGGTTATCAATGAAACTATGCAAAACACATTTATTTAACCCACCTGATGCTATTTAAGTATGTATTTTTATACAATAATTAGGGAAATTAATATATTTTTAAAACAACGTCACTACGAGATGTTAAATTTTCTGAAGAGTTATTTCAAAGCTTTGACTAATGTATTTCTTGGAAAGGGGAATGATATGAAAAGACAGGCAAGGGCACACTGAAGATTCCCCATTCACATTAACTGAAATTTGATGTTATTATTGGTTCCTTTTAAAAATGAAAATAAGTTTCTCTCCTAACTGTAAATGGTTCTAATCAGATTATTTCCTAACACCTATTAGCTTTGAGAAAGTAGGGTTTTGATGAGTGAAGAGGGAAAGAAAGGAGTTACAGAAATCTACTACACCATGCTTTTAAATTTTTTCTAAGTTTTTCAAAGAAAAATGGAAAATTAACTTTTTGAGGAACAGAGTTTTTAAGGGAAAATATTTATCAGTGGTCTTAATCTGTCATTGATAATTAAACATAAAATATAGGTTTAGGGAATAAATACTCTTAATCTATAGATTAATCTATAAGTATGAATAATCTATACATATAGAAATTAATCAAAAAGTTAATTATCTCATAATAATATACTTGCAGTATCTATAAATATCATTAATTATAAAAATGATACATCTATTTTTAAAGTCATTAATTTAATAGCAGAAATCTTATCCAATCATAAATATTTAAATCTGTCTACAGAACAGACAATGAACCAGTTCACCTCTATAAGTAAGAGACAGGAAGTGCAAGAAAGCTCCTTTGATAAACAAAATTAAAACTGCAGAAATTTATTCCTTTATAAATGTTTTATGAACACACAAATTTTTCAGAGATTAATCTCCTATGCTCTCGCCTGACCATCAAATATTACATTGTTAACTTCCTTCTTTTAGGTATATCACCTGATTTTCAAACATTTCCAGAGTTGTTCTGCTGTCTCAATTAAATTTAACCAACAAATGTATTTATTGTTAAACACTTTGTTTTTCTTTAGTGCTATATTGAGTCACATGTATAAAATGTCACTTTAAAGAAATAACTTAATCCAGCCTATTCTTCCATCATAATGTCCCTCTGGACATTCTTGCAATAAGAAGCTTCCTTCAAAAAATTTTAAAAAACTGAAGATATTTCATCCCAAAAATATTTTCATAGGAGAAAAATATTTAAGTATTCTACATTTTGATTGAAACCTGAATGACAAGAATCATCAGATTTGATCTAAAATCTTAGTTTATATAATAGCTTTATAATAAAAAATAACTAAATGTTAAGGCCATTAGAAAACAATCCACCAGATACTTCATTATTTTATATCATATATCTGCGTCATCATGTAGTCATAAATTTTTGTAGCTGGAAGGAAATGTTAGCAATCAATACTATACAAATGAAGACACAGAGTCTAAGTTGTTAAAGGACTTGTATCGAGTCCACCTTCCTCTAAAGATAAAGGAGGACTCACACTGGTGACCAGAATTTATGCCATTACCTACTGTTCTACTAGTACCCAAAGAACAACTACCCCATGTATAAGACGTACCTTTTTTTCGAAAAATTTGGGGTCTAAAAACTGGGTGTGCCTTATACAGTGGTTGTAGATTTTTTTACTTGCATTTCCCACGTTTTTGCGCTTGTTTTTGGGCTCATTGTTGAAGACAGTGATTCGTCATCAGACACAGATGAGGGCAAGCTAATGGATGGGAGTTTTGACAGTGATGAGGAGTTGTATGAATTTTATGATGAGTAAAACTTGAGTTCAATAACTTTATGTAATACATTTTTTTTTCAAATTTTGGGTCCCAAAATTAAGGTGCATCTTATACATGTGAGCATACATGAAGTACTACTTGCTCTATCTCCACATTCAAGGACTCCTGTCTTAAGTACACATCCACTACTGAGTAATGGAATATTTCTTGTTTTTTGCCTGCCCTGCTGTACACAAAAATTGACACCCTTTGGAAAAGCTTGACTTTTAGGGCTCTCTACTGACTTATACTTCAGTGTATTTTAGTAGCACTTTAAATACTACCTGAGCCAAGGACATTATAGCATTAACTATTACATTTATCTTATATGATACAATATACAAAACCACATGAGGCAGAGCATGGTGCTGCTGTCATAAAAAGGGCTAGGCCCCAATCATTTGTTTAAACTGTGGTGCATCCACATCAGTACTGTACTGCATAGAAGCAGGCCTTGGGAAATTTGTGACATTCCAAAGACAAATATAAAGATGTGGAACAGTTCCTTCTTCTTGCTAAGAATGTTCTATCTTGTTAGCATTTGTTTGTATCAAATCTGAAATGACTGCCAAAAGGCATACCTAACTTTTTATAGCTATAAGCTTTCCTACATTAATGGAAAGGAACCCATTATATTTTTAAAACAACCTTGATTTTCTTATTCCAAATACAAAAATAATAATCTATGTGATTAAACCCTATGGATTAAACCATATGCAAGAGCAGTGTACGTTATGGAAAAATATGCCTTCATAATGTCTTCTGCTATCTGTATTACTAACTATAACTCTTGCATATATAATTCCATTATACTTCTATAATTCAGAGTTTTGAAAATGCTTTTGAACCATTAATATATTTTCCTGGTTAAAATTCTTTGAGATGTTCTTAACAAGAGTCTTAGATAATGAATTTGGGCAAACTCTGGAACAGTCTTTACAGTATTATCATTCTCATTAATTTTCAGAACTACCCACTGTGTTGAGATGATTGTCATGGGCTAAGACTTCAATTTGGCTAAATATTTTTGCATATATTTCAACATATAAGTAACTAAGAGATGTTTAAATGTAAAGTTCATATGGAAGAAGTGGTTTTAATGTGTTTATTCTCATGATTTCTTTGCAACACTAATTCCTATTTATTTATTTTTTATGTATTTCACAATTTCTTCTATTCTTAGGTCTACAGTAGACCAATAATTTCAAAATCTCTTCAAAGATAAAACAATCCTTTGAAGCATTCTGGAATTTAAGCCATTTGTACGTTAATAATATTTAACATAGGTAGCATCACTAGTCTTTTAAAAGAGAAAATCTTAAAAAGTAACTCAAACATTATTTTATAAAATATACAGAGTTCATATAAAGCATAGGATTGAACTTTAATAGATTTTTTTTTTTTTTTTACAGAAAGAGTGTTTTCCATTTATATTCTTATTTGGCTGTAGCAAGCTGATATATGATGCTGCCTTAACCTGCCAGAGAAAATAGGGAGGAGGCTAAAAACAGTATTACTTTTAAGAGAGTTAATGCAGGACACCATTCCATACTTTCATCCACTTTATTATTTTTTCTGTACATTTTTGGTTATCTCTGAAGACCGCTTCTGTTTCTACTGTTTCATCCTTTAGCACTCACATACCAGAGCAATAAGTATTTCATTACTGGTTTATCTGTCCAGAGGCTTGAGAAGCGGTAACAATTAACCCTCCCTTCACAGTGATTGATACAGGCTTTGCTTTCAATTTGTTCCACTACACAGATCATGAAATTCTGAATGCAATCATCCTCATTGACCTACACTTTCAAACACACGGCTACAATGAGACGAAAGTAATTATTAAAAGGAACACAGGACTACTGAGATCTGCAACAAAGTCTTTTAAAAATTTGTTAGGTGACCTCCTTGTAAAACTGGCAAATTCTAATGTTAAGAAAAATGATAGTTTTGTGTCTGTCTGGAAATATTCAATGCAAGCTGATCAATGTATATTATGGTGGTTGCACTAACTATATAGTATGTACTTGGAAAATATAAAAAGCCATTTTAGAATTGCTATAAACAAGAGTTCAACTGTTAACATTGCAGCTTAACCTGTCTAAAAGGAAACTAAACTACCTGATTTGTGTATAAAGCATAAAACTTACCCATAGGAAAGAATGAAGGTGGGCAATGCCATAGCTCTACTCTATCAGAAGAGTCATCTACCAGCATCCCTCATCCCCTTCTCCCCCTCCCTTTAGGGGAAGATTCACAGTGAGAAATGAATACATTTTTCACAAAGTCTGAAAAATAGCTTCAAATAAATATTAATCTACTGCAATCGATATATATATGAGGAGTGGAGGGGGGCTAGTAGGACAGTGGTGACTACAGAACTATATTAAAACAAGGGTTGCAGTTAGAGACTATCAGGGCAGAAAGCGAGACAGTGGGCCCGAGGCTCTAATCACAGAACAGAGTGATGGAGATGAACCAATACTGCATGGATTAGCAATGACTTATTTTGAACCGTAATCATATGCCTGCACAGAAGAGAGGCAAAAACTAGCCATTACTCATAAACTGATCTACTGATTGAGAGAGAAGAAGGGAAATGAGAATAAATTCCCATGCTAAGCTAATGCAGAATAATGAATACTTAAAGGTGTGGTTACACTTCTAGTAACATTCTATTTTTAATATATGCCACATATTACATAATATAGGGTGCTTATACTTTAAACTGTAAAGGGCTTGGATTCAAGTAAGATTAAATCAACCATTTCTTCTCAAATTAGGACATGATGATTCCTCCACTCTCCATTCTTTCCTGCCCCTCCAAAAATATTATCTGGATAACGTTAGCCCCCAAATATAAAAATTTTAAGTATGTAGTTATAAAGAAGAAACAGCATTCAGGAAATAAACATACTTTGGATAATCTGAAAAATTATTACTGAATGAAGATTTAATTGTTAGAACTAATTCTGTTAGGAAGAAAGAAAACTCAAAACTGCTAGTAGCAAAAGATTCCTGAGATTCTTATAAACAGACTTTTTAAATGAAGAGCACTTTAATCAGTAGAGGAATTCTCGCATTTCTAACGTCTTGCTGTGCATTCTGCAGGTTATAGTAGCAGCTGGTAGAGGTCATATATCTTTTGTGAGCATCCCAAAAAGGCTCACTGCCAGACTGTTAAATTATGAATAAGCAATGAACAAAAGAATGCAGATACGGTGGTGACAAGATAATCCAAGCAAATTTATCTATGACAAATTTCACAGGATTAACAAATTACATTTACACAGAACAATAAAAATGTGCAAAAGAAAAAAAAAAGATGAGCCTACTTTTCCTTACATCATTAGAAAAACAAAAAAGTCACCGATCCACAGCATATATTTAAATTTAACTCGATGTAAAGTAAGACATTTATGATACGTTCAAGACATTTTTGTCACATTTTCCCATTTTAGGTAGATATATACAAGTATGGTATATCTGGCTTATATAATGTTGTAAACAGTATACACACACACACATATATATATATATATATGGCTCATATATAACCATGTACACCATATATAGAAATTGTGTGCAGTAAAAAATCACCCTGTTTATATGAATAGAATGTATATATTTTTCAGAAATAGATCCTGAGGAATAAGTTATTTTTGTAGGAAAAAACACTCCTTCAATCAATGCAATACATATTAGTTAGTAAAATACCCTTATTTGTTGATAGCTCCATTTTATAGGAACAGGAAGATAGGTTTTACAAAGTTTTAATATTTTCATTTTCCCCTACCAAATACTGCAATCTTTCTAAGTAAAGTTCTTCTAAATGATTTTTAGAATTTGTATCCTTTTCTGCAGTGTTATAATAGCAGAAAGGAAAATTTATAGATGGGGGTGGGAGGGTATTAATTTCAGTTATATTCATATAAAGATGGTCTTCAATCCAATATTAAATTTTTCTTCATAATAAAATTCTTTTTCTAAAACTTACAAATAAAAAAAGCCCCAGTCTACTGGCACTTATGAGACATTACTGAAATGACCTACAATTCCATAAAATGGTCTTAAAATGCTATGCTGCACTACTTTCCAAAATATGTGATAAAGATTTGTTAAGTTACAGGCCAGGTACCCAAGTCAGAGCCCTTTCATTCTGTAGCAGCATACTGATGATAATAAAATACTGTAATCAGATGGAATTTCTTTTAAGATGATCTGAATGCTGTTTTAAATTTTGTGGCCTTATTTTTCACATATACTTTCTATCAACTGCTGCTTTTTATCTAAAAGCTCAGCAGAACATATCTCTAAATAAGACCCTTCCAACATTTATAAAGCAACCTATTCTTTATGTAAACAAAAATATTTCTGAATATAAAAGTGAATATATGATTAAGATGCACAAGCAAAATACTCAGCTCATCCAACTACAAATATTCAAGCACTGTTCATCTAGGCCTTTCAAGCTCTGAAATTCCTACTATATACATATTTTTAAAAAGCTATTTGGCTGACAATATTATATACAAAAACATTCAGCTAAATGTGGCATGCTTGTCTGCTACCTCAAATTCAGTATACTTGCTACTAAGGATGAAATCAGTCTACGGCCATACCACCCTGAACGCGCCGGATCTCGTCTGATCTCGGAAGCTAAGCAGGGTCGGGCCTGGTTAGTACTTGGATGGGAGGATGAAATCAGATGTTACAAAGTTTCATAAAGTAAAGCTTTTGTCAAGAAACTGCCACATACCAAACCAATCCCTTTCATTCCTGGCATTAAAGAAATAAGAACATTACCAAAAACTTTCTTTTCTTCAAGATGCCACAATTATGGGGAGGTACTAAATAATGATAACATCATTTATATATTTACTGTGGTCCATTTTAAACATGTTATGTTTTTAATTAAATGAGGTCATTAATATGTGTAAAACTTTAGAAAAGTATGTGGCACATAGAGCTATATAAATGTTTGCTGTCATTATTACAGTGCCAGATAAGTTGGCAAGAGGTCCTTATCCAGAAATAGCCCAATATACAGAAATACAGTTAGGCACTAACGTGTGTTACTCAAAAAGCTTTATGAGGGTACTTCTAAACACTCGATGGCAAAACTAGCACAAAATAAAAATGCCTCAACTGTAATCTTTAGACAAACTATGGCATACTCTGAGGCATGGATCAGGAGCAGAAGAGGTCCTTGGTAATTGACAGTCTATGACCAAACAGGCTTATACACACGGCGAACATTCTTCTCTAATCATTCAGTAAAAAATCTGCCCTAAAATATATATATCGCTATGGAGCTTGCTCACAAAACTAAGGGATGTTAAAGAGTGGAGGGAGAGTAATTTAAATATTGATTCTTCCTTTAACTTTATAAACACAGTATTTCTGAAACTCTCCAACTATCTGATGAAGGACCAAGAAGCAGAGTTCTAGTTCACTATCCATAGTGTACATGGTCTCTCTGTCATAGGAACTCTCTCCAGCATCTACTCAGAAATCCTTGGCCCTGACCACTCGGCTCAGTGGTAGAGCATTGGCCCTGCATGTGGATGTCCTGGGTTCGATTCCCAGTCAGGGCACACAGGAGAAGTACCCACCTGCATCTCCATGCCTCCCCTCTCTTGCTTTTCTTTCTCTCCCTCTCTCCCGCCCTCCCTCCACCCCCCCCCCCTCTCTTCAGCTCCTGCAGCCATGGCTCATTTGGAGTGAGTTGGCACCAGGCACTGAGGACAGCTCCATGGCCTCCACTCCACTTCAGGTACCAAGAAGAGCTCAGTTGCTGAGCAACAGAGCAAAGCCTCAGATGGGCAGAGCATCTCCCCCTAGTGGGATTGCCGGGTGGATCCCAACCAGAGATTATACGGGAGTCTACCTCTGCCTCCCCTCCTCTCACTGAATAAAAAAATGAAAAAATAAATAAACAAAAATAAAAACAAATCCCTGAATTCAAAAATCCAAAAATGCAGGCCCCTCCACATTTCTATCTAAACAAACCTGAACTCCATCTCTAACTCTACCACCTTCCTTGGGAATGAAAAGCCTATTTTCTCATCCATAAATGGGATATGCTTAGCACTTTTTTCACCGGACAGTGGGGAAACTAATGAGAAAATTACAGTGGAATATTCAATACAGGGCCTGAAACACGATAGTGTCCAATAAGTGTTTATTATTGTCATATGTGACCTCTTTATATTTTTAAATGCCATCAAACACCTTCTTTAAAATTTGCTATAGTTTATATTTATATAGCACCTTTTTTCTTTTCTCTAAAAACTAATCATTTCATAGTCATTAATCACAATATTTCACAAGCTGAATGCCTTTCCCCAAAAAACACAAAGCTAACATAAGTCAGAAGCAATAGAGAGCCTTAGTTATACATCTATGAATTCTACACCTCTTCCTCTTTCAGAAAAGATGTTTTCTGGACCTCTGTAATATTTTTCATGTCCAATATAAAGATAAGTCTATAATCAGAGCAACTGCTCTTACAGGGTTTATTATTCACTACTAACCCATGGTCCAGCATAGAGGTTCAATAAGCAAAGCTGAGTGAACGAACCAATCAATAATTACAGTCAAGGGCCACAACCACTTTGGGCCATGGTAATATGGGATTTTCATTTTGCATCTCATGATTTTGTATAGAAGACCACGAGTATTCCAATTAATTCACCAAAACATTATGCTTTAGAAATATATACAGACAATAACTTCAAGTGTTCTTGAATCTTGTCACCGCCCTAAGTCATTTCAGAGCTAGTAGCAATCACTTTCCTCTTACCAAGCTATGTCCTGCCTACGCCCTGTAGAATTACTAATATTACTACAAATTATTCTATGTAAGGTTCTATC
Source organism: Saccopteryx leptura (assembly GCF_036850995.1). Lineage (NCBI taxonomy): Eukaryota > Metazoa > Chordata > Mammalia > Chiroptera > Emballonuridae > Saccopteryx > Saccopteryx leptura. The sequence continues at coordinate 103,812,937 of NC_089508.1, read as the reverse complement.
AAACTTAATAGTGCAAACATCCTATTCACACTAATGGGGCCCAGAGCAGTAAAAACACCATTTGGTTACAGTTGGTTTATTACACTGCCCAACAAGGAAAAGGGGGGGGCACTATTTATTGAGAAAATATTAACATCATTTAATGCAAAACAAACGTATCTGAATTTTCCCATAAGTCCTGAAAGTTCTTAACTAATCATAGTACAGATTTAAATATTTAAAGTTTCACACATTCTCTTATGATTAACTTTGGTAGCATTTAAAATTTAAAATTAGTATTTAATCAATTAAAATTTTCAATACACTAACTCTTCCACTAAGTTTCAGCCTTTCCCATTGTAAACAATTAAGAAATGTCTATAAAACTCCTGAAATTAGAATCAAAGCCAATGTAAATGCAGAATTAACAAAATAACAATAATTTAGGTGATAAAATGCTACAATGTAGAACAGGGGTCCCCAAACTTTTTACACAGGGGGCCAGTTCACTGTCCCTCAGACTGTTGGAGGGCCGGACTATAAAAAAAACTATGAACAAATCCCTATGCACACTGCACATATCTTATTTTAAAGTAAAAAAACAAAACGGGAACAAATACAATATTTAAAATAAAGAACAAGTAAATTTAAATCAACAAACTGACCAGTATTTCAATGGGAACTATGCTTCTCTCACTGACCACCAATGAAAGAAGTGCTCCTTCTGGAAGTGCGGTGGGGCCGGATAAATGGCCTCAGGGGGCCGCATGTGGCCTGCGGGGCTGTAGTTTGGGGACCCCTGATGTAGAACAAGTGGCCATGTACCAACACAGGAGAGTAATTACTTCTGCTCTCATGTGTGCTTAATTTTCTTTAAATTTCGCTAGTGGCATCTGGCATGGGCAAAAGGATCACAAGAACTGCAGGAAAAATAAGAAAACAAAAACAGACTAAGATTTACAGAGGTTTGTAGAACACCTCACCACCGAGTGGGGAGACTCTGGACTTCAGGTCCTGTTTTAAACATAAGCAATTTGAACAAATCATGGATTCCAGACTAAGATGTCGGGCAGAGCAAAGGAGTGGAGGGGTTTCTGGAAATTCTGACATTCCTATAAAACTGCTCTACTGGAGGGGCCACCATCATGTGGAAGAATTTCAGGGGAAAATCAAACTTCATATTCATATACAAAAGTATCAAGCTGTTCCAATCTGTAGATTCTATTTAAGCTGCAACATAATTTTTACCAATTCATTGCTGAGAGAGAGATTATTTTAACATAACTCTAAGTAAAAATAAAAGTCAGATTTTCAAGAACATGTAAAGACACAGGGACCAAAATTTTACTCAAGATACCACTAGGTGCTAAAAATACATCATATAATTTATTTTTTTACCAAAAGCATCAAATAATATTGAATTCAAGTATTCTCATTGTAATAAATCAAACCTAGTAATTGCATATTACAGATCTGAAGTAGCTATATGTTTCGCGATGTATAAATTAGAAATTGGAAATGTGAAAGGATGTTGTAATGTGGGAGGGTGCTACATAATAAAGGTTATTATAACTCCTGGCTCTGGAGCTATATGATCTAATATCCTCTCTGGTGGTTCTATGATATGCCCATGCATTACAGTTCTTGTTGACAGTCTGTTGCCTTGGAAATATTTCATTATTTCAGTTTTTCCATTTGTAGACCCTTGGCCTTGTGATATGAAGGCCATCCTATTTCATATTTTCGATTATCATTTAAGCAATCTTATGGAGCTATTTATATATAAGCAAGTGTTAGACAACGCATATCATCATTTATCACTCTGCGTTTAAGCTTACACTGTAGAAAGAAATGCTTCTCCTAAAGTCTCCACCACCACCTTTACCTTTTGAACCAAAAGCCCCATGCTACAAGACTATGCTTTGCAAACCAGCATGGGCATATCACAACTTGACACTACTGTCAGTCTAATTTTCTTGGCTATACATCCACATAGTGGAAAAACTCTGTGGTAGTGCTACATAATTTACAGCCTATTAGAATTTAAAGAAAAATCAAACAAGTTTCAATATACCTGTACAAGGTTTTCAACTTGCTTTTTCAAGCTCTAAAGAGGAATTTTCTGGGTGTATGAATCAGAGAAATTTAAGGAATTCCAAAGACTAATCAAAAACATTATCAAGAAAAAGCTTCTTTTTCCAAAATTTATTCCTTAAACATTATTAGCAGGAAATGAATATTTTACTGTATTATATACTCAGGTCAGATATTTCATAAATAAACAATAATACAATTCAAAGGATATTTTCCTCTATAACTTTTGATTACTGGTGTACTTGAAAAGCAGTAAAGAATAGTGTCCATAAACATCTTGATGAAATTTTTTATTTGAAAACCATTTTTTAAATAAGTACAAGGATATCACTTTAATCAGCAATTTTCAACCAGTGTGCCTCAAGAATTTTTAAAACATGCAATACCTGACTATTTAGTTTGGAAACTGACCTCTTTTCCCCTAAACTGTCAAATAAAAAAGTGACAACAGCCAACATAACAATAGCCATCTGGTGTGAATGAATCAAAATTATACCTACTTTTTGTCAGATGGGCAAAAAATACAATATACTTTTTGGTGTGCCACAGAATTTTAGTAATTAGTTTATATGTGCCATGAGATGGAAAAGCTTGAAAAACACTGCTTTAAAGCATTTCCAAAGAAAGTCATCTTTTATAAACCTATCTATGTTCAACCATTACTAAGAAATACCACTATTAACCGTAAGTACTCCAGCCCCCTGGGAACTACCAAAGTCCTGTGGAAAAAACCTACTCAAGGCACAAACTTCTGTCAAGAGGAAGAGGGGGAGGCTTGCCAAAGGAGGCAAAGAACTGGATTTCCTTCCCCCTTAGCTTTTATTGATCACAAGCAGAACAGAGGTAACAGGATTACAAGGGAGCAAGACCAGGTGATAAGGGGAAAGAATGACTAATGGCCATCTTGCTGACATGGAGAAAGGGCTAATTTGGGTCAGTATATTCTTTTTCTTTTGCTAATTAACCAGCACAAAAGATGGGACAATCTAGAACCTCTAGGCTAATTTTCTAAAACCTATTCACATGCATTCATTTGTGTCTGTACAAAGGTCATTCACTCACAGTTTCTTGGTGTTTGCATCAAGTAACATTCACTAAGGGCTTTTAACTAAAGTTCCCCAATCCACGTCATAGAGGGTTCAAGGTTAGACAGGTGATTCCCTACACTAACCAACAAGTTCCAGGTTCAAAGTGAACATCAAGATGAAATGCCTCTATTTAGCAAGTAACTAAGAAAAATAATCCCTTCCTAAACAAACCATCTTACTACCCATTTCTCACTACAAAACCAAAACAACAGACATGTGTAGAATTTACACTTACACTTAAAGTGTTAAGAACATTTAAAACCCTTAAAAATGAAGTGAACCCTCAGGGCATAAAACAACTGTTTGGAGACCAGGCCAAGTTTGCAGTTATTACTGTTTGAAGTATTTAGTTTATATGGTAACTTCATTCCTTCCTCTACATGGCTCCTTCTGCCCCCTACTTCCTTATTACTGCTCCCTCTCCCTACAGGTTAAACCTTCTAGATCCAACCTTTAAAATGACAGCACCCAAGCTGAACAAGAAGATGCTATTAAAGGGCATTAAATTAAATATAGTATATCCTCCTACAACTTCAATCAGAATTTCAGACCAAGTGTTATTTAGTTCAGCTCTCAAGTGGAGCAGAATAACAAATTGCGCACTTTGATTTACCTTCTTCGAATGCCAAATGGAGACAGGTGATAAAGAACGCGCTCATGCACAGGCTATGAAGTTTCCTCTAGAAATTAATTCTATCTTCAAGATTCTTATCTCAGAGAATTCCCAAAATGGCACACAAATAGGCCTCTGCTAAAGAGATTACTGGGGCCATCCCAGTAAATACATTTACTACCCACATAACTAAGGGAAGAGGGAAGAGGGAAGAAGGAAGAGAGGAAGGGAGGAAGGGAGGAAGGGAGGAAGGGAGGAGGAAGGAAAGAAGGAAGAGAGGAAGGGAGGGAGGGAAAAACTATCTGATTTCAAAACGATTCATTACCATGTTGATAAAATTTTTCTATCAAAGAAAGGAGTCTTTAATATGTGAATTCTCAAAAAACACTAAATGTTCATTTTAGTTATATAAATTGTCAGAAAGTAAATGCTATTCACATTCAATATGTTACTATGTACTTAACAAAATCATTTCCTTAATCCTGATAATTCTTAAGTCCTTACTGTATGAAGGAAATATGTAGTAGTGCAATTGAAGCTTTTTAAATGAATAGCTTGTTTAAATACCTCCCTGTTTCCTCTGGATATAAACTACAGGTTAAATGCTATGTTGTATCAAAAATTAAACTGCCCATGTAGTAATGGTTAAATTTTACAAGTAAGGACTTCCCTCATCTTCAAGTTCACGAAAGCCTGGGGAAAGAAACGTCTCTGCTGGGGGCGGTGTGTGTGTGGGAGGGGGTGCATGTATCTAACTCCATTTGTTTTCCTCCTGAATCAGTGGGTAGCATTTCATACTTCCTATGAAGCATTTCCTCTTCAGAGACAGAGATACTCTGCTCAAACCAATATACAGTTAATGTCATTGACGCTGCCAATTAATAGCAAAAAAGATTGCAAACAAACTAGGCTGCATAGACTGTAGGAGGGAAAACCACGTGGGGAGGAGGGTGCTTAGTTACTTGGAAACCTAACAATGCCATTCAAGTAGGAAGTACGGTGATGGATATTTTGAATACAGATAGACTCCCTTTCCCTTTGGCTTTAGTTTAACTAACTTCAAACAGACATGCTCGGCTGAGCCCCTTGCCTGGATATGCAATTCTCACCAGGAACTTTTAAAACACAGATCCCCGAACAGTAACTAACGGGGCATAGATGCTCCAACTGTTGGCACATTTTACATCTCGCTGTTTGGTTGCCTATTTGAATTGGGGCGTGGGGGGGGGGGGTGGAGAGGAGGGCAGAGAGAGCGGAGGGCAGAGCAGGAGACCCACAAGTTGCCGAGGCTGAGGCGCAGCCCGGCGGTGGGGGCGGCGGCAGCGCGTCCGCTCCAGTCCCGGCCGGTAGGCCCTGCGCAGAGACAGCTCCTCCGCGACTCCGCGCGGCCCGCGCTCCCCGCCCCCGGCCGCCGCCTCCTCTCCTCCCTCCCCGCTTCCCTCCCGCTCCGCAGCCTCATTCCTTCCTAGAGAGCAGCTGCCAAGGGACCTGCGGCGGCCCCGGGGATCCCCGGCCCCCACCCTCACCTCTGCGCCCTGTCACACAGCAGTCCATTCTCTTTTTTGTTTGTTTTTCTTTCTTGTATTTTTCTTTTTATTTTTTCTTCTCTCTCTCTCTCTCTCTTTTTTTTTTCTGTCAGCGAGTCACTCTATTTGCCGAGCCGAGCTGGAGCGACTGCTCGGAGAGCCTGGCGCCGCCGCCGCGGCCGCCCCGCAGGAGCCCGCTCGCCGCCGCAGCCGCAGCCGCCGCCGCGGGCGGACAATGCGCGCAGGACCGCGGGCGAGCGCTCCGCCGGCGGCGGCAGCCGAGGTCCCCGCGGGCTCGCGGCCCAGGAGGCGGCTGCGGAGCGGGCCCCGCCACGGCGGCGGCGAAGGCAGCGAAGGCGGCAGCCGCCTCGGCGGCAGGTTCAATAAACAGAAAAGTGTTACCGTTCTCGCCTGGAAGGATCCTGCTGAAAGCTGGGCTTGGTGGGCGCCATCTTCCTGCTATTTTTTTTCCTCTCTTACTTTTTGCCTCTCTCCCCCCTCCCCGGGTGGGGGGTGCGGGGAGGGCGGGGGGTGTGCGTGTGCGTGGGGCGGCGGGAGTGAGTGCGGGCGTGCGCGGCGCTCGGCGGCGGCCCGGCGGGGCCCTGGCCGTGCTGGCGGCGGCGGCGGCCGTGCTGCTGGGGCTGGGAGGCTACGGGAAAGTAGTGGGGCCGGAGCCGCGGCGGCGGCCGGCCGTCCCCTCGCGCCGCCGGTGCCTCTCGCCGCAGGTCGCCTCCTCCTCCGCCGCCTGCGCCTTCTCCTCCCCCTGCTCGCCGGGCGCCGCCGCCGTCCATGCGCCGCAGAGCCCCCGCGGCCCGGGCCGCTCCGGCTCCCGAGACATATGCCCGGCGTGGAGACCAGAGACCGGCGGCGGCGGCGGCGGGGGCAGCGGGGGGAGGCGGCCGCGCGGCCCCGCGGGCAGCCCGGCCCAGGGCCCCGCCGCCTCCGGGCGCTCCCCGGCGCACGCCGCCACACCCCCCGCCGCGAACCGCTGCCCCCGCCTCCGCCACCCAGAGCCGGCCGGGCGGCAGGTGGGGCGCACAGCCTCCCGGCGAGGGGCAGCCGGGGCCTAGGCCCGGGGGGGCGGGGCGGCGGAGGGCACGCGGGGGGTTCCCTGCTTGACCGCTGTGAAAGTATTTCTGGGCATTTTCCAGCTGCTTTGCTCCAAAGCGCTCCCTCGCACGCAAACACCCCCCTTCCCCCACCCCTCCCGCTCTCTTTCTCCCTCTCTCTACCTCTCGCCCTCTCTTTCGTTGGGGGACTGGGAAGCTCGGCTGCTGGCGCAACAACGCCACTCAGTTGCAGTTTTGAACACTTCTCTTCTCGGGAGTAGCACAGCCAGGGGGAAAGGGACTGAGGCACTGGGAGGCCACCGGAGCCGGCTCGGGCAGGACAGTGTTCCGGCCGCGCCTTCGGGGACCGCGTAAATAAACGCGGGTGGGTCGTGCGCTGGCCAAACCAGCAACCCCAGAGCCTTGTGGGCCGACACCGTGGCGGCACAGGCACCCTGGGGTCCTGCGCTCTCAGCCGCGTTTCCCAAGCCGGAGCGTCTGCATTACTCACGCACAGACGTATCTGCAGACCCCAAGGTTCACAGGTGAATCCCCGATACTTTAAACGCAGTTACATACAAACGCCGCTCCCGACTCAGTTCCTGGTACCTGGGACAGGACCAGACCGCACTACGGGCCTCTGGTTCTATCTAGCCCAGCTGACGCCCCATTTTGCATCCCAGCGAGGCCTAAAAGAAAGCGCCACTCTGTGCAGGGCCAATGCTGGAATCCTGTTACCGGGGTAGACCCTGGTCAGAGCGTTCTCTTGACTAAAACCACTCTGTTGGGTATGGGCAGCTTTTGGGGCAGAGACTTAGGTCAGTCATGTGTCAACCAGGAAAGTGGAAAGGACCCCCATAGCATTTCAATAAATGAAAAAAGGCAGGAGGAAAGCATCAGTCCTATATGAGGCTTTGCGCTTTAGTTTAAAATGAAGAAAAAATAGATCTTTAAAGGGCCCCAGTCGGTCCCTACCATTCCAGTAAAGTGAAGTTGAAAGTTGGAAACTGAAAACATGTGTTTTTCATAGCAGAGGTGTTTAATCTGCAGGACAGTGTTTGAATTCTCATTGGAGTACAATCTACAGGTAGAAGATGGAGTGATTGAAAAATGAACTTGCGAGTGTTGAGTCCAAAATACAGGGAATGGGGAGGAGGAGGGAAAGTTGCCAGTTGGACAAGTCCAGGACAGCCAGCCTAAGGCATTTCTGCCCAAAGAGGACAAATGAGAAAAGCTTGTGTTCTCCCAAAAGACCACTCTTTGCATGAACCCCTCTCCTGCACCCCACCACCCATGTCACTCCCTCATCAGACTCCCCAAAGTTTTCAATGCAAAAAGTTTTTTTGTTTTTGTTTGTTTGTTTTTTGGTAATGTGTCACCATGCAGTTTAGTAATGTATCCAGGTCTTAAGGTAGAAAGTCAATCTGACCCTCATAGTCCCTAAAGCCTAGCATGTTGGTGGTCTACATTCCTGATGAGGTGCCAGAGGACAGAGGACTTCTTAACTCCTGACTCAGACCTTCCTTTAAATACCTGCCAGTAATCTTGCCCCACATGACTCACTCTCCTGTCTCCAAATGAACTACAACTAAAAGCAGTAACAGGTGTCATCAAATCAAAGTGAAGAAACCAAAGAAGGCTATATTTTTCACATCTAGCACCTTCTCTTCTATCAATATGACAGAACATAAAAAGAAAGGAATGGAAGAATACATCCCAAAGGCTAAATTTTAGAGTTGATTGCTTTTAAAGCTTTAGTCTTTAGAACTAGTGGTAGGGTTAAGTGACTTGATGAAGTGGCCCAAATTCAAAGATGACAGTGGAAGAAATCAGTGAGCTTTCAGTGTTGGAGTGGGGGACTATGGAGAGTTAGTTACCCCTAGATACTACTGACTTGCAGAAAAATTGGGCCTGAGAATATCTTCATGGTGAAGGACACCAACACTCTGAGAACAAACCTACAGGCTGAATTCACGACTTCCTTTAATGCCCAGTTTATATTTTTTGGGTGATTGAAGTTCCCCGGAATTCCCTGAAATCATCCAAAAGCCATCTGACATTTCTGACCCTTGATCCCTACTTCACAGACCATACTATTGTGACTATTGCCTGTACACTTCCTAGTTAAAGTGACCACCAGAGTCTATTGTCATTTAAATGTTTTATACATGACAAAAAAACATACCTGAACCATGAAAAAATTCTAAATCTTTTCTAAAATCTCATTCTTTCCTAAGTCTTTTATGTTTGAAAGATTCCCAGATCTTTTGTATTAAAGGTTCTTGTAATCACTGAAGTAAAACAAGACTAGAATAATTTAAACAAAAAATCTCTGCGACAAGGAATAGCCTCTTTTTTAGTTATTTTCAAGACTCTTTTTAAAACTTCTGACATTACTCAGAGCATATAATGAAGTCCTCTACAGAATATTTACAACATTGGGCATCAACTTGGGAAATGCTCAGTGTGTTATGCAAAATCTGCTCTGGTCGCTGGGCCATTGGTAGAAGGCACAAAATATGGCAGTGATAGATTATCTTAACCTTTTCAGTTTAAACACTGTTGGTTCAAATCAAAGGTTCTCAAATCAATGAAGTTTGAAATACAAGGTAAAAATAGGAACTGTTGTTTGAATTATGCATTGTGTATATTTTAAGTGAAATGCCATTGGCAAATCTCTCAGATGTTTAATGGTGTAGAATCTGGGAAACACAAATATTTAATTTCACATTTTCATGTGTTCCTATTTTCTCCATCTTCTAAAAACCTGAGCTCCACAAAGGGGAGCTTACCTTTTATAGTACATTGTTAGTTTTCCTCAGCACGTCTTTGTGGATTACTTTTCCAATAAAATCTTGGAACATTACAAGTTGTCCTTAAGGAAAAACTTTAGGGTTCTGGGGCACTGATGGTGGTAAATTTTTTTCTCTTTCTTTCCCAACTGAATCAAAGAACGTTTATTGTCAATGTCATAGTCATTTTTTAAAAAAATCTATAAATATTTGGGAGAAATGCAAACAAGTCATACTTTGAAACTTGCTTCTTTTTCACCACCTAGCCTAACTTTGTAAAATCTGCTTGCTAACTCGCATCTCTGAATCTTAGGTATTTGCATTATAATGCGTTTAAGATGAATACTTAACAACGCCGAGGAGACTCGGGTTTTATGCTATATTTCCCTGTGGTAACAGGTGACAGGATAACGCTATCATGTAGGATTACAAGTCCACAGCTACACGTGAAAATCGTTCCTATTCTGTTTGGAAACAAATGATCAATCAGCCTCTGGTGATCACTTGCCCGGCTGCCCGTCAGCGCGAGTCCGCACCCGGCAGAGGCGCTGAGAGAAGACCGCTGGAGGGAACGGGGATCCCAAACTTTGCAAAAGCACCTAGTGCGGTGCATCAGACTTCGCGGCAAGTTGTCGGCTACGCGGAGCTGAGGCTTTGGATTTGGGGGCCAGGGAGACAGCAAAAGATGATTTCACTTTGCCAGCACATTGGAGTGCCTTTCTATCCGACTTGTGATTCTTTTTTCTTTCTCATCTGTAGAACGAGGGGCAAGCAAAGTGAGTCCTAGCGATGTGCGTGTGTGTTGTAACGCATAAAACAGGAGGCAAAGTGAGTCCCACCCCAGCACCCCGGGGCGGGGGCTATCCCAGCCCAGGCGGGACTACTCACCGCTGCTGGTACGAGGTGATGCCCTGGACGTTCTGCGGGGTGCCGTTGGCCGCGGCGCTGGCCCTCCCCATGCCCGCGCCGGCCGGGACCCCCGCGGCTGCCCCGCCAGCCGCCGCGGCCGTCACCTGCACGCTGAAATCCGGAAAGATTCGGATCATCGCCGCGGCTTCGGCCCCCGGGCGCGGTGGCTCTGGGCTCGGGCTGGCGGGGGCTCGGGCTGGGGCTCCGGCGGCGGCGGCGGCAGCAGCAGCAGCAGCGCGAGCAGCGGCGGCGGCAGCAGCGGAGCCAGGCACCAGCCTGCAATCCCATTAGTGAGCCGCGGCCACTGTGCGCGGCAGAGAGGAGCTTTGATGTGCGCGCAGCGGGCTGGGGGGGCCGCGAGCGAGAGGAGGAGGTGCGGGGGTGACGGGGTGCGAGAGACTTGCAAACAGCAAAACGTGTCAGGGTGGGGCCTTTTTTCCCTTTTGGGGGGCGGTGGTGCTCCCCCCTCTTTCCAGGATGTTGCTCTCACTGGCTGCTCCGGCTGCGCCGCGCGAGCCCAGCTGAAGGAAGAAGGGGAGGGGGTGGTGGAGGAAGGATGCACCGGGAGGCTCGGCGAGGACTTGGCCGGTGCAAGGGAATGATGGGCAGCGGAGGGTGCCTTTCTTTCCCGCCCCCTCTGCACACACACACACACACACACACACACACACACACACACGGCGCACTTCCGACCCAAAGTGCAAGACAAGCGCTCCTCTATTCCCCTCTTTTCTCTAGAGAAATAACCACCACCATCCAGGCAGGCTCGAGCCTCCCGCGGCTTCCAGCAACCTGGATCCCAGCCCGCGTGTGCAGGAATGGGGGCGCAGAGCTTCTCCTCCCCGCCGGGACCCCTCTCCTCCTGTCTTCTGCACACTAGGCAGCAAGCGCTAGGGTTGCCAACTTCAAGTTGGACTATTGCAGAACTTGATGCTTATCAAGGAGGGATGGTGTGCAGAAGAGGGGGAGGGTGGGAAGCTGCTTTTGTGCAATGGAGAGTTTGTTCCCTTTAGACGAAGGGACTCTCCTCTTTCCTGGTGGGCGGGCGTGTTAGTCTTGGGAAAACTTGCTAGGTGGTGACTGTGACTGTGGGTGCAGTTAGGAGGATCCGGGTGTGCACATCCCCCCCCCCGCCATATCCATCTCTATACGCCCCCTTTGAACGATGAAACGAATAAATTAGCAGCCACAACTGAAGAGAACTCTGCAAATTCCAACCACCAGGGAAACAAAAAGGGAAAGCACGTGCGTTTATTTCCTCGCCTCTCCCAGTTACTTCTTCACATCGATACATTGGTGTTTCCTTAAGGGGTGAGAAGGGATGCTTGTGGTGTGGGCGCGCTTTTTTTTCCACGAGAACGTGCACTTCTCCGCTGGCTAGGTGGGGGCGGTGAGAGTAGATGGCTCCCCTACCCCCCTACCCAGGACCCCATGTTGTCTCACTTCCTTCCTCTTTCTAACAGGTCTCCACCCCGGACCCGAGTTCAGGCGGAGGGTGCAGTCCCGGTGCGAGGCGGGGCTCGGGGTCCGCTCCTCTTGCGCGCTGGCACCCGGGTGTTCTGTTGGTTTCTCCGCGTCGTTCACCCCTCCTATCCCGCGCGCCAAGGCCCTAAACTGGCAGCCAGGCGACAAGTGGCCACCGAGCTCGCTGCCCGAATCCAAGTTGGGCTGGCGGTGAGTGGTGGCCGTGGTCCTGACGCCCCGGCCCTCCTCCCACAACACCTTGTGGGGCTAAACACCTGCTTAATAACACTTTAAGTCAGGGCGCACCCGCCCGGCAGGGACCTAGAGGAACAGGGCCAATTGGCCAGAAGTTGCCAAGGCCAAGAGCGGCAGAGACCAACCAGCCCAGCGTCGCCGCGCATGGTCTAGGGGCCAGACGCCTGCAGTAGCCGCAGACCTGGAGTCCCCTTCCATCCGCGTGGCTCCCGGGAAAAAGCCAAACCGCACAAAGGCCAGCCCGCCAACGCCGACGTCCCGCGCCTGCGGAGGACCCCTCGGCGTTCTCCCGAGTCAGTTTCTGGAGGAGCCGCCCGCGCCCGACAGCGCGGGGAGTCGGAGGGGGGAACCGGCTCTGGCTGGCCGGGCTCACGGCGCAGCTGCGTTTCCATTCTCCTCTCAAAGAAAATGCTTTGGACGGCAGATACGATCAGGAGATACGAAACTGCTTCGTCCCCCACATGTTGCACGTAAAAAGAATCGTAATGAGCATCTGTGGCTGTACTAGGATCCTGCAAGTCAGACCTATCCTGGCTCCCTCCTTCCTGGGATGGGGTCATTTTCTAGATTAAGGCCATTCCATTCTGAGATACTTGTTTGGAGGCCAAACACAAGGTCTTTGAACAGGGGCGGGGTGACAGGATTGGAGGGCCTGCGTAGGTGGAAGGCCACCCTGTAAGGATCTGGTCGCAGATGTGGGTCCTCCTCCTACTCTGAGAGCGGACAGGCGACGCTTACTTAACTTGCCTCTCTGCACTCTCCTCTCCTCACCTCTCATCCCTCAGGGCTGGATTTGAAGAGATCTCAAATATCCCTTGACTCTGAAGGCTTTCCTGTTGAAACAAAGGGAAGTAAGTTCCTGCCAATTCTAGAGCAGTCAGGAATGTTTTAGGGGTTGCGGAAGGTTCTCTGCACAGATCAAGGACCCTAGTATTGTAGGCCCAAGGAAGCCTAGTAAACAGGCAAACGGTGAGCATACATGAAGGCAGTGGCTTTCCACAACATAGCGTTTGTCAGAACTATTGACCCTTGTGGGGTGGCGCTTGCCTGCCACTTGGTATCTTGGCCAACCAACTGCTGAAGGCTTCTAGCAAGTGGCTCCTGCTTTTATGTGTACAGTACGTGGATTCCAGTAGTGCGTTACAACCTTCCAAGCTAGCTCTGTAGGTTCTGATGCATCCCAATATGCCAAATGATGCCAAAGCAGGGAAAACTCTCTTTGGACAAAAGAGCAGAATTTTTAGAAAATTACTTTTCCAGTTGAAGTCCTTCTGCACAATCAACAATCAATTATATGTATAGATAGTATCAACAGTTTTCTTTAATTGTTTCAATACCCATACTATGACTAGAAAAAGCCAATAATTAGATTTTATTAACTACTTATTTTATAGAATAGTTGATAAGGAATATGTGGTTCTGCTTCTCTTCCCATTTGGAGGGCAAGATTTTCTTGGAAGCCCAAAGGGCAAAAATTTTCCCAATCAAAAGAATATATGAGCTCCGTTGTTAGACATTTAAAACTAGATGTGCTGAAGCTACTTCAATTATACTATACAACATTAAAATAGAGTTTAATGAGCACATTCAACTTCAAAGTTCCAAGCTTTCAATTACCCATATTTAAGGAAATTAATATGGCTCCTGCCCTTCAGAAACTTTCATTTCTATAATAGAAATACACAGACTACTCAAAAAGACTTGCTCAGTAGGTTACCTTAGAATGCATATAAGTTTCAGAATTTTGTCCTTATGTGTTTAGTTTTGGAAGTTTGGTCTGTATGCATGTCAGACAAGTTCCTTATTGGATATGCTTAACTCCATGTTCATTAAAGACCTTAAGCAAAATATAAGTCTATTCACTCATTAGTAATTCAGATTTCATTACTGTGCTCCTTCAGTTAAAATCTTTACATGCTGGCAGCTGTTTTGAAATATTTTGAAAGTTGTTCTGGCACTCATCCAACAAAAAAGGCTGCAGTTAGCATTTAACTGTATACAGTCTTGTTTTATAGTCTCTCCCCTCTAAAATCTACATATAAGTATATGTAGAACTATAGAGAAAGATTTTATGATGTTTAAGCCCCAAATATATACATATGATGCACACACGGCTACTACAATTACATAGTTACATCGCCATCCTTGTGTCAGTGCACAACTGTGCCTCTTGCTCATATAATAAAAATATTCTCTGGAAATTCATTTCCATCTACTTAAAATGAAATGATTTGACTTGGAATTTTTGCTATTGGCTGTCAGAAGCTGCCAGTGACAGGTAGGAGAGAGGAGCTACAAAACATGATTATATCTAATTTTTGCTTTGTTTTGCTCAGATATTTAAAAGGAAAATAAAATAGTGCACAGAGATCAGGATAAGTTAAAGCAAAACAAAATGAATAGAATGAAAATGCTCTATGCAATAAATAAGGTAAGACTGCTTTACTCTGAAATGTTGACTGCTTTATTGAAGTGATCATGTTACAATGAGGGATTCCTTTTTTTCTGCTAAAAAAATTCCATGTGATAACTTACAGCAATCTGAGAGATGAATCTTCATTGTAAGAAGAGCCATGAGCTAAAATTAAGGTCCCCTCCATATTCTGGGCAAGAGAGTTTATATTCTGTAGAGGGGTTGAGTATTTGATTCAAAAACAAGTTTCATCTTTGCTCCTCAATTCCAATGGTACTCAAGCTCTTACTGCTAAATCTGCCATCCTATTAATATGTGCTCTAGTCCATTCAAAAGCAAAACTATAATGTCAGAGGAGAAAAAAATAACAAAAACTTAGCAATACAGTCTTTCTTGATATTCAAGAAGAGAAACTAAGGAATTAAGCAAGAATAACCAATGAATCATTATTTATAATATATATGCCCATATATAATATATAAGGAGAGTACTGATAGTTTTTTTATATTAATACTACCTATATGAAACACTGAATATCTCAAGCTATTATGCTAAACTAATTCTCAGATGACTTTATAAATATATATCTAGAAAGAGAAGAAGTTTAATTAAAAGAGAAAAATTCTTTGACCATTTTTTGAAATCAGTAACAGGCAGTAGGGGAGGAGAATTTTTTTAAATTGGTGAGTGGGAAAGGATCTCAAATACATGGTTTTATTTTAAGTTAAAATAGTCACACATCATGGCACATATCATTCCAAAATATGTACACATCAATAGAATATAACTAAAGCTAATCTTAGACTTAAATACAAAATGACTAAATGCTCTCATCATATTCAAAAGACTAATTTGTCTTAAAACACAATCTTGAAATTGCTTTTGCTTATTTTTTCATAAGTCGATTTAGTTTTGGAGTTGAAATAGTTCTCATTTTTTATGAATCAATTTTAAATCTACCTGTGATTATAAAGAAGTCCCATATGTTGGCTCTGGTTTTCTTACTTTGTTACTGTCAGCACACTTAGAACTGGCATAGTTACTAAGCTGTGAATAGGAACTTGTACAGCAGATCTAGCAGTCCATACTACTTTTTGTTTCAGTGAAAGTTACATCTAGGGCTAAGTGAAAATGTTGTTTGTTTGACTTTATTCCTCCAGGTAGGCATCCTTAAGTGGCCAATGGATTCTTTTCTTCACTGACTTTTCATATTAATTGTAAAATTATTAATTCAGAGTCTGGTTGATTGAAGGAGTGACTAATGGCTTTGAACTAATTTTTTTTTTTCAAAGTAAAACCATACTAGATGAATTTTTACTTGAATTTTTCATTCTCAGTAGGATAGGATGTTTTATAAACCTAATCACACAGCAAATTAAGTGGTTTTATTATGCTATATGCTGAGTCAACCATTCTGTTTTTATTTCACTATTATCTCTTCAGCTAGAGGAGTGATTTTCAAACTTTAGCATGCATCAGAATCACAAGAAGGGCTAAATAAAACACATATTTCTGGGCCTGACCTTTGCAGGGTCCTACAAGTTGCTAGGCCAGACTGACACAGTTGGCCCAGGCACCATATTTGAGAGTCACTGACCTCCAGTGTTCATGACAGAGTGTTCAGACAGGAGGTCTAGATTCTGATCCTCACTTTGCGGCACACTGATTGAATGGTCAAGGGCAAGTTATTTAATTGTAGATATTCTTCTTTGCTATTACACCCACACTCAAGGAGAAGTAATTTCTTAAAAGTTAGTTATAATATGGACTCTGGCTAGTTCAGCTTGCAACTCAAACAATGGCACATGGTTTTTGGCTTTGTTTTGTTTTTATTGGGGGGGGGATAGTTATAGATCTGCAGCAAAAGTGATTTATGTGCAATTTCTATTTCATCACAAAAAATGTTTAAAAGATATGTGTCCATGGGTCCAGATTTAATAAAGTTAATAATTTTTACTTTTACACCAAGGACATTCTGAAATGAAACTGGCATATCTTTACTACTGTGTTTCCCCGAAAATAAGACAGTGTCTTATATTAATTTTTGCTCCTAAAGATGCGCTAGGTCTTATTTTCAGGGATGTCTTATTTTTCCATGAACAAGAATTCACATTTATTGTTGAACAAAAAAATCAACACTTATTAATATACTGTAGTCATGTCATCACAAACATCAGCATAACCAGCCAAACTCTGAATTCCAGTAAGAATTTCTTGTGACTCTACTTCCATGTACAACAATCTACCCCATTTCCCCCCAAATAAGACAGTGTCTTATGTTAAAGATGCACTAGGTCTTATTTTCAGGGGAGGCCTATATTTCTAAACTTGAAAAAAATTGCTCTAGGTCTTATTTTCGGGGAAACAGGGTATGAATGGAACAGGGGTGAATACAATGACACCAGTACAGTTTGGTGCCACTGCCTTGATTCATGCTAATACCTGAGCAGTTTTACTCATCATTGTTTTTAGACTATTAGTTCAACCATCTACAGCGAAAAAGTCAAATAATGTCTTAGCCTTATTATAAAATAGTTTTGACCTCATGAGCACCCTGAAAAGGTCATTAGCCCACATTTTGAGAACTACTGTCTTAATAGTATGCATGCCTTAAGTTGTCATTATAACCACTCAGGAAAGGGAAAGTTTAAACTTTCCTTTTGCTGCATTTTTTGAGACTAAAAATGCACTTTGCAATTATGTATTGCTTGCTATAAAATCATGAAGTATTATGAATGGTGTATTTAGGATTTTGCTTTCATAACAAAACAGAAATAGGTACTTTGTTTTTTTAATACTGTTGTCCAGGAAGCAGGTATAGTTTTGAGCAAAAAAAGTAAATACTTAATGTTGAAGATCTTGGGCCAGGAACTTAATTTTCCTTCTATTCTCCAAGAAAGTGATGAGAACTCAAAAATCAGAGTGATACTCCAGAAGGAATGAAAGGGAATACACATGAGGACCTAGATTAAGTTCCATATCAGAAAGAAGTTCCCAATATTCAAAACCTAGAGAAGGAACCTCTGGAGGTGCTGAGCCTCCTTTGCTTGAGATAGAATTTAGCAATATAACACGACCACTTTCTAGTTCAGGTGAAGAAATTTTTCACTGGGAGGTCTGTTGGAATCAATGTTCTTTAAGTTCATAATTTATATAGACATAGCTTAATCATATTATACCATCAGCAAAACATTGCAACACTATTTTAAAAGTGTTGTACCCCATTGCTAACATTGTTTACCATAAATATTTTCTTGATTGTTTATGATTATTCTCAGGCTGGAGGATTTTAAAGTTTTATTCAAAATGGAAATACAAAGCGAACTATTGTGCAAAGCATCTTTACTCTCCCTACTCAGAATCCAAAAGAAAAGGTAATGATCAATAATTTAAATATTTACATTAATTAATTTTATTTAAGTAACCTGGACAGCTGCTCAAGGTACGACCAATAAGGAACAGTAACTCAACCTTTTAAAGTTTAATAATTACTTGTTATTAGTGATTCATAATCAAAGGCGTAACTCAAAGAGATGATAAACTACTGAAGAATTAGTCATTTAATATAAAATTTAAAATAATCTTGTCCAAGAATTATATCCCAACTTTCAGACATATTTTGATGAAATTTCTAGACGCAGTAGCTTTTTGGCTGACTTATTCACAGAGACACCTTTGCAGTGTTTGCATTTCAGAGGAATAAAGTATGTGCATCATAGAAATGTTATCTGTTTACCTTTGCACAAAACCAAGACGCTGCCCTGGCCTGTTGGCTCAGTGGTAGATTGTCAGCCCGGCATGTGAAAGTCTTAAGTTCGATTCCCAGCCAGGGCACACAGGAGAAGCACCCATCTGCTTCTCCACCATTCCCCCTCTTCTTTCTCTCTATTTCTCTCTTCCCCTCCCACAGCCAAGGCTCCAGTGGAGCAAAGTTGGCCTGGGCACTGAGGATGGCTCCATGGCCTCTGCCTCAGGCTCTAGAATGGCTCCAATTACAGCGGAGCAACGCCCCAGAGGGGCAGAGCATCGCCCCCTGGTGGGCATGCTGGGTGGATCCCAGTCAGGTGCATGTGGGAGTCTGTTTGCCTCACCCCATTCCCACCCCCACTTCTCACTTGGGGGTGGGGGTGGGGGACCAAGACAATAACACGACCGTTTTGATTTGACTTATTTTGACTGAGAAATGATTCCTCCTAAAAAGTGATCTATGTGGTCATAGCCAAAGAAGATTCAGTGAGAACTATAATATTTTATATGAGGGAAACCATCTAATTCTAAACCAATTGTTCAAATTTCAAAATGTTGTCAATCTTATTTTGTTTTATTGTGTGGAACGATACAAAATATCTCCACTGAAAATTTCCTTGTTGCCAAAGATTTTGGATTATGTGATTACACATTTTTAACTTTTTTTAAAAAGAAGTATCAAACATTATAGAAGTAAAAGACACTGTATATGAAATCACTTTAGCTTTGTGTAACAAAATTCCAAATTAACAATTGTTTATAGAATATAGAAGTTTATTCCTCTCTCATGTAAATGTTTTAAAGTAGGTGGTTCAAAACAGATGTACTCTATATTATCATACATAGACCTGGGCTCCAGCTGCCACGTTGCCCCACCATGTCAAGGCAGATCAGCTATCACATTTACATCTTAGGCAGCAAGACTGAAGTACCAGGAGTGAGAAAGAAGAGCATAAGTCTTCCTTTTAAGAATATTTTTGGGGTGGCCCTGGCTGGTTGGCTCAGTAGTAGAGCGTTGGCCTGGCGTGCAGGAGTCCCGGGTTCGATTCCCGGCCAGGGCACACAGGAGAAGCGCCCATCTGCTTCTCCACCCCTCCCCCTCTCCTTCCTCTCTGTCTCTCTCTCTTCCCCTCCCGCAGCCAAGGCTCCATTGGAGCAAAGTTGGCCCGGGTGCTGAGGATGTCTCCATGGCCTCTGCCTCAGGCACTAGAATGGCTCTGGGTGTGACAGAGCAATGCCCCAGATGGGCAGAGTATCGCCCCCTGGTGGGCATGCCGGGTGGATCCTGGCCGGGCGCATGTGGGAGTCTGTGTGCCTCCCCATTTCCAACATCAGAAAAATACAAAAAAAAAAAAAAAGAATATTTTTGGGGCCCTGGCCAGATAGCCCCTTGGTTGGAGCATCGGCCCAAAGTACAGAGGTTGCCAGTTTGATCCCTGGTCAGGGCACATACAGAAACAGACCAAAGTTCCTGTCTCACTCTTCCTTCCTCTCTGGCTAAAATCAATCAATAAAAATTAATTAATTATGTAAAAAAAAAGAATATGTTTGGAAAGTGGCACATACTACCCTTACATCCTATTGATCAAAATTTTGGTACTTGGCCATGAATGGCAGCAAGATAAGCTGGGTAATGAAGTCCATGTTCCAAAGAGTTATGTGGCCAGATAAAAATAAAGAGTTCTATTATAGTAGAAGGGGACAGTTCAATTCAAAATCCAATTGAAATGAAGAGACAAAAATTAACCCATTTAATTTGAAACTAAAATATTAAAAGAAACTCTTTATTGAAGTTAATGAGGATTAGTTTCCAACAGTATTTCTATAGAATATGAGAACCACATCCTGAGGTATGCACCAACGAAGCTGATAGATACATTTCTGATTGCTCTGAAGACAGGCAGAAAGGAATATAGGAGTAAGATGTGATTATGTTTTCCCTTTTGTTGAAAGGAAGATGACAAATTTTTAAGAATTGTAGTATAAGATATACTGGGAAGTATAATATTCATTTGATTTGTGACAGAAAATAGACTCAGGAAAACACACAGATATTATTTATTCAACAGTAATGTGGTCAACTATTATCCCTTTGGCCAATATTCAGAATATGAGGGGCGGGTATCAAGGATTAAGATTATCCTCTCACTGTGTTTATACTTTGTGGAGTATAGAACACACATGGACTCTAGGAAACCTCAGTTATACCTTTCCTTGAGGAAATGACTATAGGCATTCAGCAGTTAGAGAATGAAACGAACCTGCTGGTGGTGACCTCAGCTGTCTTACTATTTACTCTCTGGTTCTACAGGAAGACAAGATATTCCATAAAATAACTTGCTTCCTCTAACCATTCTCTACCAAAGACCCTTAACTTTCAAGTTGAGCTTATTTTAAACTTTTATTTAAACCCAGATTTCTTTTTAAGCATATTTCAGTCTTACACACAGCAGTGTTACCATTTAAAATGTAAAGAAAAACTCTGACCTTCTAATACTAGTACAGAAAGACCTATGTCTACAGTGTATGTTAGGGGCCTGCAGTGTAGTTAGGGGCCTGCAGTGTTGTTAGGGACCTGCAGTGTATGTTAGGGACCCGCAGTGTATGTTAGGGGCTTGCAGCATACACAGGGGTCAGAAGACGGAACACTTGATTCAGAACCTCCAGATTTTAACCTGGCCAGGGACTTCAGGCAAATTACCTAACCTCTCAAAGAAGAGTTCCTTTCATTCATTTATTTTCATTGATTCATGAATTTACTGTATTTCAAAAACTATTCCTATAGCAACTATTATATGCCCAATGTTTATTTAAGTTATGGGGCTACATCAGGATATAAAGCAAAGCTGCTGCTCACATGCAGGATTTGTCATTGATAAGAGGAAAAAGCATTCAACAATTATCTGTAAAAATTGGAAAATACAACTTCCTAGGGTCATTATAGGGACGAAAAAGGAAAACAATAAAGTATGCAGCCTAGTACCTGACCTGCGAACATGCATCTAGGTAGACGTGTTATTGAAGCGAGCACATGAATGTAGGAACAGTGTGAACCAGAGCCAAAGCATTTGAATTACAATAATGGTCTAAAATAGGAATGAAGATGTCATTCCTATTCTAATTCTTATTTTGTAAAAGAAAAAAAATTCCTCAATTCCTTCAATATCTAATGGAAAATAATCCCACATTAAAATAATTTGTACCTCCCTCTCTTATTCCTCTGTTTTTTCAGATATATATGTATTTTAAATACCCACAAAGAATTAAAGGCATTAACATTGGTAAAAAATAAAAATTAAAAAATTAATATTTCTGAATAATCTGCTACTAGTCAGGCACTATGTTAGGCATTCTGTACACACACTCTTTTTTAACCCTCATAACAATCCTATAAAGAACATATTATTAGCCCCACTTTTACAGATGAAAAAACTTTATAAATTGCACAGAATATAGTAAATATTTAGGACAAATAAAGACAACAAAAATAGCTTATATTTTTAGTTGCCAGTTATTGTTTTACTAATAATTAGCCACATGTAAGACACAAAGAAATGTAATGCCACCAATCAGCTTGAGAAGATAAATGACAGTTTTTATCCTATTTATTATTAGTCCTAAAATACATCAGGCTTTTTTACTTTTCCTATTAAGTTCACTAAGTTATGACACAATGCTCACGATACTCTAGTTCAATTAGTAGTGGTCATAGAATTTTTAGGTTTTTATAATTTTTTTTCTATTGGGTAATGATAACAATGATAAAGATCAATGGTTCTCAAAGCATAGTCCCCAGACCATCATCATCGTCATGGTGGAAACTTGTTAGAAATGCAGGTTCTCCACCCCCATCTACTCAACACACACTAACAATGGAGCCCAGAAACCTGAGTCTCAAAACGCCCTCCAGTTGATTATCATGGACCCTGACAATCGAGAGCCACCGGCCTGGATCATTATCAGTAACCAACAAACAATGTGACAAATAATTATAATCTTAACTTTTTTTGAGGCAAGAGTCTCTTCTGCTTAGCTGAAAAAAAAAATTATGTTACCAGTTTCCTCCTATAAAAGGAAAAAGACAAAACAATATATATTTTTTAAAGACTCAATATTTCAAAACATTTTCAAATATTACCAATTTGGGTGCTGTGCAGATATTAAAACCAGAGCAAATATTTCAAAGGCAACAAAGTCTGATTCCCGTTCTAAATTCTTCTGCTTCTAAAAGGAGCAGAGAATATATCACAATGACTGATCCTGAAAATGCAGGAGAGAAAGCCGGAAGAAAGTGAAGAGGATGTGCGCTAGAGACCTGCTTTCCAACCTGGAGGGCAGAGCAAGGCCCGTCCTGTTCAATATGTAGGAGGCCAGAGAGCTGGATTGGTTTGTTAAAGCTGTCACTGAGATTAGAGCTTCGTCAAGCTCCTGTCCTAACACCAAGTCAATTTCTTGCTCTAAACTCTTTCTCATTTTAAATGGGAAAAAGATTAGACTGTTGAGTGCTTGGGGAAAAATATAAAACTGGCTGGTAGGCAAGCTTTCTTTTTTAAAAAGAAAATTCTCTCAGCCTTCTGAACTCACAGGTGGCTTAATAAAAGTTAAGGAAAAGACTAAACCAGCAGGAAAAAAATAAGAGGGTAAGAAAACCAGATTCCTCTCTTAAAATCAGTGTTTCTTCAATATCAGTAAAAGGAAATATCTTCAAAGTTCTGACAGAGATACTGTTGAGACAGAGAAAGAGACTAGCAAATAATTCAAAATAATACAGGGTAGGGCAAAAGTAGGTTTACAGTTGTGAGTAACTGAAACAGTTTATTCTTGTATTATTATTTATTCATTGTTGCATTATTTCCATATGAACAGCTGTAAAGCCCCTTTCAGCCACCCTGTATTTGGAGATTTTAACTCCAGAATAACATGGGGAACACATGGTGCAAGGCTGCGAAACGAGGCTGATCGTCCGGAGTAGCCCAATTTCTCACGGGCACACGGTCCTGTGGGATGGGTGCCCTTTGCACTGTTTGACAGAGACCTCCTGCAAGGTGGAACAGGAAGGGAGCAAGGGAAACTAAAGCTTATGTTCATACAAATGTAGAAAGTAGAAAAGGCAATACTGCTGCAGGTGAAATTATCACCTGCCCACCGCAGAGCGATGGCTTGCACAATAGCTTTGAGAAATGAGGCTAAAGTGAGAGTTATTGCAGCGAACTTTCTGGTGCACCTGATTTACCTAAATGGGGCACTGGTGAACCATTTGCATAAACCAAGCTGGAGGAAAGTTCAAGTGCTCTGGAAGCAGATGGGCAATGAGGATTCTAGCCAACCTTAGAATTTTTATCAAGTTATTTAGTTACTGTGACTGGGAATCAAATGCTAGGGTGAAGACAGGAGTGAAGGAGGTTTGGGATGTGTGGGAGGCGGCGAGGTGGCCATGCCTGTGAAAGATGAAGAGAGAGGAAGCAGGGTTGGCCAAGGAAAGCCTTTCGAGCAGGATATAGGTTTGAGTTTGTGAAAGGAAACCAAACTGGGCAGGGAGAGTCTCAGACTGTGAAACACTGGGGGGCAGGTTGTGTGTCACAAGAGTGCCACACTGGGCAGAAGTGCTCAGTCATTTTCTGAGGACCACCAGATAAGAGTGTGGTCTTGGTTCAAAAGTGGAGACATGCTCTGAAGGCACTATCACTGGAGGCTGTCAGCCAGCCACATCCCTCCCAGCGGAAGGCAAGTTCTCTCCTGAAGGGAGATTCGAGCAGTCCTCCAGGATTCCAGTTGCTTTCTTCCTACAGTGAACTAGAACCCTCTTTGCAGCTGGCATTCATTGCTGCCCTTCTCTGCTCACCACTCTAAATTCCCCGTGCTCTCAGTTCTCACCTTGACTGATCTTGATGGATTGTCAAAAGAATATATTTCTCTGTTGCAGATGACTTGGACTTCTTTCAGAACCCCAGAGGCATTGAAATTCTCCAACTAGATTTGCCATAAACTCCACTATATCTTTCCACTACTGACCTCTTCAAATCATAGAACCTGCCTGATCATATGGGCCAGGTAGCAGGGCTGCTTGCAAATGCAGTGTGGACCTGCTGCAGAGCCCTGTCCCCTGGTATTTTGGCTCAAACAGTATTTCTAAGTATGAATGTGTTGCCTCTAGAATCCACAGAAACTTACCAGGCATCGGGCTTCTTTGTTGTAGAGTGTACAGGATGCAGCAATTTGTTTTTATTTTTCCTTTACTTTGGAGGGGATGTTGCAGCTTGTCTCTGACTGTTGGGCCCTGAAAGTTTACTTATGTGACAGGCCCTGAATCTTCATACAATTTATTTCCCATCCTCTGGTGTACAAGTCTTAACAAGGCATTCAGTATGCTAGCCACTTCTCACTCCACCTGCCTGAGCTGCAGAGTATCATCAATGCAATGAATAAATGTGGTATCTGAAGGTTATTGGATAGACCCGATCTCTCAGGACTATATTATGATAGAAATTACATAGCCCTGGGGCAAAGCTGTGAGTGAATATTGTCATCTATACCATGTGGGTGTGAACAATTTGTTATAAGGTATTATCCTGTCTAAAACAGGCCCAAGAAGAGTCATTCACTATTAGAATTAGAAAGGACCTCACATGCCATCTAGTTCCAATCAATGCCTGTAAAAGAGAGTCAGCAAAAGTCAAGTGACTCATCTAAGGTCACAAAGCCTCTTCCTGGCAATCACATTTTGTTTCTAAGTCTTCAGGTTCTAGGCCACAGTGATTTTCATTGTAACACCCCATGTCCCTTGAGAAAAAGGAGATTACACAATTTAATTCATGCAATTCACAGAGACAGAAAAAAATTAATTTATAAACAATAGCAGTCAGCTAATGCTAATTTAGTATTTAATGCCAGTAATCCTGGATAAAGTGGCTATTGAAAGTAGTTAACTAATGTGGGCTTCATACAATAATTTATCATCACTTAAGTGAGAACAGAATCAAAATATGCATTTTTGAACAAAGTGTAAAAAATGTTTAATCCTTATTAATTTTTCCTTTTGTGATGTGCTTGAAAATGTGTTTTTTCCCTTTGTCCTGCACATCTCTTTTTTAGAACTTATTTGTAAAATCTGGAATTTTGTAAGAGGTAAAATGTTTTGGATAAATTTAAATGCACTTTTCCTAGTACACTGTTATTTACTGATTATTGTAAAAGTCTCAAGACTCTTCTGTCTTGAGAGTGCCCTGCCCTGCTTTTATAGGTAGTCTTATATTTAAAAATCATATCTTCATATTTAAAAATCAGCATTCTTGGGTTCTAAAGGTTAAATTAAAAGCTAAATTTTTGAGTGATGACTGTGTCCACATAAAATATCTTAAGGAAGAGGAGAAACACTTTACACATTTCTGAGTAATGATTCTTTTTAAATGTTTTGTTTTCTAGAAAATGGCTTTAAAACTGTCTGGGGCTTTATATTTCAGAGAAGATTTATGTGTGGGTTTTGTTTGTTTTAAACAGACATACGTTATTTCTAATTTTAATGTGTATTTGGACATTTTTTATATGTCTGGTTTGGGGGTGTTTTCCAGATTTTTCAGAAAGCAACATCACGATCATCCACATGTTCACCATCACATAATTAGCTTAGTGGACCAGTTTTACACACAGCAAAATGGTAGCAGAGAGGTGAAGACCATATTGAAGATGGCATTGGAAAGAGTCTGTTACAAACACTATCCTTGGCATTTCTCTGGGCATCTAATTTTTAAGATAAATTACATTTCAGGATATTTATTTATAATAGTCAATTTAAAGTTTCAAGGAGTTCAACACAAATCTTCAAATTTTTGATATCATCATTGCAAATAGATGACAAAATGTATAAAAAATGTCATGATTGCAAACACCTAGATAAAATTAAAAAGACTGATGACAAGAAAAGCAAAGTAACAGAACAAGCGTGTTGATAACAAAGGAGGAAAGTAATATCTTGGTATTTCACTAGTAAAGATAGCCTAGTTTTAATCTTCTAAAGCTGAATCATGGAAAATCAGAGAATCTAAATAGACAGATTGCAGCTAGTGAAATTGAAGCAGTAATAAACAAACAAACAAACAAAACCCAACAACAACCAAAAACTTCCAACAAACAAAAATCCTGGCATGAATGGCTTCACTGGGGAATTTTACCTAACATTTAAAGAAGAATTAACAACTGTCCATCTCAAACCATTTCAAAAAATTCAAGAGGAGGGAAAATTCCCAAGCTCATTTTCAGGCCAGCATTGCCGGGGCTGGGTGGGGAGGCAGAAGAGCATACGGAGGGAATAAATGGTGATAGACGAACATTCGATCGAGCGGGGTGTGAACACACAACATTGTGCACAAAGATGTGTTGTAGAATTAAGCACCTGAAACCTGTATAATTCTGTTCACCAGTGTCATGGCAGTAAATTTAATTTTAAAAAGGCAGATTATTTTGGGGGGCCTCTTCAAATTTGATAAATTTATTTACACATTTAAGAAATAGTCACTGAGCATCTTGTTCATTCAGCACAGGAGATAAGGCAGTAGATGGATCCAGTCCTGATGCTGGAGGAGCTTAAAGAAGCAGAGAAGATAGATGCACACAAATGACTGAGGTACCATGTGAGAAATAGTGCAGTAGAACTTCGTGATGATTGATGTGAAAGCAGAGATGAGATGGTAAAGATGACCTGGGTCAACTGGAGGGAGGACAAGAGAAGGCTTCATAAGTGAGAGCATTAGTAGGAATTTAACAGGTATAGATGAAAAGGGTGTTCTGGATCTGCAGTTTCTAAAGTGAATGGGAACATGTATGTCTCATGCAGGGAATGGAGCGTGGCTGGAGATCAGATAGGGTCTGTGGTGGGACATGGAGGTGAAGCAGCAAAGCAAAATGACCAATAGGAAATTAAACTGAAGTATGCAAGACAACCAGGTGCCAGATTCTAAAGACCTTGAATGACAAACCATGGAACTTGGAGTTTATCTCATTGTCCATAGTCATCAAAGATGTTTTTATTTTATTTTAGCAAGATTATGGCATGATCATATCAGAATATAGAGAGATAAAGTAGTCTAAGTGGCCGAGGATAGTTTAGTGGGAGAAGAGATTGGAACTATGAACTCTTTTAGAAAACTATTCCAGTAGAAGGTGGCATGGTGATAATTAATGATGTAATAATATATGGAGTGATGCAGTGGAGCAAAGAAGACATATATGCAGGTGATATAACTGAGGTCAGAAACGAGAAGAGGAACAGGTATACTAAAAGGGTTGCAGTCAAGAGCTGGCGAAATGGAGAGAAAAGACCTGTTGGATTTAGTGCATGTAAAGTAGAGGTGCCTGTGGGTATGCAGGTGGAGCTACCCAGTAGATGACTGAAATATGAGTCATAAAAGGAGGACAGCATCCAGCTGCCAAGCCCAGCTGAAGACCAGCATGCATGGTGCAGAGGGAGGACAGGCAGCTGAAGACCATTCAAGTCTGTTGTCAGCTATAAGCCACAGAAACTTGCACTTTTTATCATAATTGTCTTCTAGGTGACTATAAACACTCAATAAAATTTTTTTTAGCTCATATAGCTGTCATTAAAGAATAGATGCCCAGAGAAAGTAGGTGATTTGATTCAACCACACAGCTGGTAGGTGGGAGAACCCAGAATAAAATCCAGATGTCTAGGCCAGTGTACTTGACCAGAAAAATCCAAATGGAATCTAATGCCTGATGTGATAAACACAGCCAGTTCTCTGGGTTCAGCTTCATCTGTGAGAAATTTGTGGATAGCATGATCTCAAAACAACCCTCTGACTCTAAAATTCTATTATTATTGCCTGATTAATGAGTCAAACCTACTGTTTCTACTATTTATCCCACCCAGTCTGAGTGAATTTAAGTAAATCACAAATCCACTAAAGTGCAACTTCCTCATCAGTACAAATTGTGAGAATTGATAATGTAACTCTGTGCTTTTACATTTAGCACAGTGTTCATCAAGAAAGTGCAAATGAAAACAGTGAGATGTTACTAGATACTCTCTAGAATGGCTGAAATGAAAGGGACAGAAAGGACCAAGTGCCTGCAGCTATGTTGACCAGCTCTCAATTGCTGCCAGTGGGAATGTAGACTGGTATGACCTTGTTGGGAATTAGAAGTGTCCAGTAAATCCAAACGAGAATGCCTGTGACTCAGCATCACCTCCTTAAAGAAGAGGCCAACAGAAACACCTACATCTGTCAACCAAAATCCATGCACAATGTTGGGCAAACCAATGTGTTTCAAGTTGTAATGTGTGTTAAATTTGCTCACTAATATTTTGCCTAATTGTTGCATTGGCATGCGGAGCTCTATGTGTATGTAGTCTGGGAAAGGCTGTGGTGCTTGCCCTCAGGGCACCAGATTGCAAATTGCTGGTTGCCTGCCTCCATGGGGGGGGCGATTGTTTGCTATTGTTTGCTGGAGAAGGGTTTTTTTTTCCTCCCAGCCGATTTTGCTGGAGAGTGGAGAGAGAAAGAGAGAGAGAGAGAGAGAGAGAGAGCAGAGAGAGAGAGAGAGAGAGAGAGAGAGAGATTGAAGGAATGCTGAGGGGCTTTGGGAGCTCTGAGTGAAAGCTGGGGGTGCTGAGGCTGGTGGGGGTCTGTTTTGCACTGTGAGTTTAAGAGAGTCCGGAGAGAAAAAAGGAAGCAGTCTGCCCTGACGAGACTTTAATAAACAGAATGGCTCACCATTTTCTTGCTCCACTGTTCCTTTACCATCTGCCCGAAGCCAATGAGAACGTGAACCTGCATGGCCATGGTGGTGAACCCTGGCTTTACACACAAGAATGTTCATGTGAAAATCACACTAGATATTTTTTCCAAGCACATTAGCAACAGAATGGATAAATAAATCAAGGCATATTCAAGATCAAATGAGAACTAGATAAAATGTGGCTAACTCTCACCAACAAAATGGTGAGTGAAAAAAGTCAGCAAAAACAGTACATTCAGAATATTTCAATTTATACAAAGTTCCAAAACAGAAGAGCTGCTCCATGCTATTAGATGGCAGAAAGGATTATTTACACTCAGGGTGGTAGAAGTAGCTTCAGGAGTGCTAATAAGATTCTGTTTCTTGATCTGGGTGCTGCTTATATAAGTATAGTTTATAAAAATTCATGGAGTTCTATGCCTACAACTTTTGCATGTACATTATACTTCAACAAAACTTTAAAATAATTTTCCCAGTATCTAACAATTACTAGCATTCTCTACATGTAAAAATCTATTTCTAGATATACCCATATGTTTACCTTCTAAATAGCCATCTAACTCTGTATAGAAGCATATATTTCTGGTTAGGTCAGGCTTTTTACACAATAAATGGCTTGTAATGTGGAAAAGCCTCCAGGCTGTTCCTCATTGGCTGTGACTGGCAGCGTTTCCTAGTGGACACGTGTGGAACTCCATACATTTCCAGTGAAGTATTTGAGCACACTCTGCTCAGGGTCTTGCATATGGAACTTGCTTAATAAAGACCAGCTAAGGGAACATCAAACATTTATTCCTAAACGTGAAAACCATATAGACTGGGTTCTTGAGTGAATTGATGAGTAAATTATTTTTTAAGTGTTGATTTGATAGCATCATATAAAATCATCACATGCTTTGATTTTGTATACTGTATTCTACTTTTATCAAGATTTTTTTACATTATAAAAAATTAATGTCGATTCTATTACAAATGACACTTTTTAATTATTGTATCTTATGGAAGTATGTCCTGTTGATTATATTATGATGCTAAAAATAACAATTTTATTAATTAAAACATTGAGGCAGGAAAACCAAAATTTTGAATTAGATAATTTTTAAATGTAGCACTGTCCAGAGATTTAAAGCCAGTGGTGGTATTCCACCAGTTTGCACCAGTTTGGCAGAACTGATACCTAATTTTTTGTTGAGTTTGGCGAACCGGTTGTTAAAATGGCATTTGTAATCAGAGTTCTCTCTAAGATGGCGCCTGGGCCCAATGTGGAAATCACAAATTCACATTCTTTCTCTTTTTTAACGTTCATCTGCACAACAGCATATTCTAAGCGACCGTAGTGATGTTCATTCTGTCCACTGGTGAAAAAAATTTTATGGAACTATGCTTGTAATATTAATTTAATAATTTCATAAAACTCATTACACCTTTGATGAAATACTACATTTTAATTCTCTCATATTTGTTACTTCAGTAAATGAACATATAATGTAAAGAGAAAAAGTGCCAAACAACCAGGGAGTGACAAGCTGTCTTTGGAAATACGTTAAATAACAGTTTTATTTTTTCTGTAAGGTATTATTTAATATTTTTTCAATAATATTTTTAAACTCTTTCTTATAACATAATCTAGTTTTGTGTACCTCTTTTATTGTTCTTACTTAAGTACTAAGTGCATGAAATAATAAACTACCTTTTGGTATATCATTTTTTAATACTTAAAATGGTCATTAGGGCAGAGAACCGGTTGTTAAATTATTTGAATCCCACCACTGTTTAAAGCTTTGGAAACCAGGATGGGAGTAGAGTTAGAAACAATCGTGAGTTTGAAATACTGGCTATCTGCAATAGCATTTAAAAATCCAGGTTTTTGGCCTGACCTGTGGTGGCGCAGTGGATAAAACACCAACCTGGAAACGCTGAGGTTGCCGATTCGAAACCCTGGGCTTGCCTGGTCAAGGCACATATGTGAGTTGATGCTTCCTGCTCTTCCCCCCCTTCTCTCTCTCCTCTCTCTCTCTCCCCCTTTCTCTCTCCTTTCTAAAATGAATAAATAAATAAAAATTTAAAAAAAAAATCCAGGTTTTTAACTGAAAATTTCAAGATATATAACATGTTTTCTTTCAACTGTGTTTTGTGTAAAATTAGAGAACTAAGATTGGGACTATAATATGTCCAGCTCAAAGGAATGCCTAAAAAGTGTTAAATGAATTAAGATTTGTAAATTGAATATAACAGTACCTAAATATAATTCCCTAACATTTTCTTTGTCCAAATTAAAATAAAAAATGATTTAGGTATGAAATGCCATATGACTTATTTCCTTTCACTGTTTTATATTTACAGACCATCTCTAGTTAAGGGTAAACTTCCTCAGAAGTATTATTTTTTAAGTTTCTTGCTAAATATGAACAATTTAACTGCAACATGTTTTGTTTTGTTTTTTAATGGACAATTAATGGTGACAAAGACAGCTGCACAATAGCTACGGAGAGGGAAACCAACAAAAGATAAAACATGTGAATAGTTACGTGTTGGCCTAAAAAGGGTTTGACTGTGCTCATTGTCTCTTACCTGTGGTTTTTCTCATAAATGTGTGTCACACGTGTGGTGAGGGAAACATTCGGTTATTTAGCTGTCCTCAAGTTCAGTGGCCAGTAGCTGGTCTAGGGCAGGGAGACTTATTTTCAGCAACTTGGATTTATAGGGACCTGGACATGTCTTTATATTTAAAGACACCCTTTGGCCGCCTGCTTCTAACTGGCCTCTGGCCTCCGAAGTGATGAGGGCAGTCCCGCGTCATCTCCGCGCCCTCGCGCTTCCTCTTCTCCTTCTCCTTCCGTTATGGTCCCACTGCTGTCGGAGGCCTGCAGGAGTATTATCACTGTAAGCTTTTATGTCCAACAGCCCCACTGAAGCTGGATTCTCAAAATAACTAACACCATTACCAGCCCCCTACCATTGTCTGACAAAAAACAAGCAAACAAACAAACAAATTAAAAAACAGAACAATTGAAGAAACAAGGTTAGTGTAAAAATTACAGCTTTAAAAAAAAAAGCGACCACTAATACTTGCTTTCAGAGAAAACGAGGGGGGAATGCGAGTCTTGGTGACTAGGAAATTGCAGTTATACACAAGAAAATGAATACCAGTTTAAAGTTGCAAGTCAAATTACCACCAGTACCAGAAAATAATGGCAAAAGAGGGTTAAAAAAGAGGTGACAGATATGCTGATTAAAATCGATCTTTAAAATGAGCTTCCTTTGAACATTAAATGGAAAAATCCAGAGTTTGGATTGCCAAATGTTTACAAAGAAAAAATGATTCAGAAGAACTACGTGACTTAAACAATACCATCTTTCAGATTCCTCTGGGAAGATTGGTAGATAATATGAAATTTAAACTAACATTTGGACTTTGTCCATTTTGTGCACAGTGAAGACAGTTTTGGCATGCTATTTAAAATATTTTCATATCAGTTTATCATTCCAAAATATAGTGAAAACACACACATCTGCAGTTGCACCCTGTGGTAAAAAGGAAAAAATGGAAAAAGGCTGAGGCCAGTATATAGAAATAAATAATAATTCCCTGTGTCCATTTTGCACTTATTTTCACCCTTTAATATATGTAAGATACAATCTTAAGAAATTCTTTGTAAGAGCAAAATTGTCATGAAAACTCGGGAAAGTTGCTTAACCCTTGCTGGGCTTTGGTTTCCCTGTCTATGAACACAAAGCCAGCAGTACAACCTATTTTCCGGGCTGCTGTGAGGGTCTACTAAGTTGATACTTCATGAACACAGTACCAAAAGAAAAAAGCAAAAAAAAAGCAGTGAGGTGGCACTTACTGTTTATTAAATTATCAGGGATTAAAACATTTGTAGGCCCTGGCCAATTTGTTCAGTGGATAGAGCATTAACCAGGTGTTCAGAAGTTACAGGTTCAATTCCCAGTCAGAACACAAATAAGAAGTGACCATCTGCTTCTCTCCTGCTTCTCTCCCCTTCCTCTCTCTCTTCCCCTCCCACAGCCAGTGGCTCAATTGGTTCAAAAGTCAGCTTTGGGTGCTAAAGACAGCTTGGTTGATTCCAGCATTGGCCCCAGACAGTGGTTGCCAGGTGGGTCCCAGGCGGGGTGCATGCGGGAGTCTGTCTCTCAATCTCCCCTCATCTCACTTAAAAAACAACAATAACAAAAACATTGGTAACCGCTAGAAAAGAATTAAAAGCATATGTGAGAAATACCATATGTGACCTGCAAATCCTAAAAATATTTACCATCTAGCCCAGGGGTCAGGAACCTTTTTGGCTGAGAGAACCATGAACACCACATATTTTAAAATGTAATTCCATGAGAGCCATACAATGACCTGTGCACGTTACACATTATCCAATAAAAATTTGGTGTTGTTCCAGAGGACAGCTATGATTGGCTCCAGCCACCTGCAACTATGAACATGAGGGATAGGAAATGAATGGATTGTAATACATGAGAATGTTTTATATTTTTAACGTCATTATTTTTTTTATTAAAGATTTGTCTGCGAGCCAGATGCAGCCATCAAAAGAGCCATATCTGGCTCGTGAGCCATAGGTTCCCGACCCCTGATCTAGCCCTTTACAAAAGTATTCATCAATCTCTGTTCTAACAGATAATCTTGACTACAAAAAGTTGTGTTTAATAAGTGTAAGGGAATAATATATGTGAAATGCCAGAGATATTTAGCTTTTCTCTGGGGTTATGTAGCATTTACAGTACTAAGATTAAAATGTGATTACATAACCAGATTATAATTTCTTGTATAAATTCAAATGTTACCAAAATATTTATCAATGGAGAGTATTCTGGAGTAATCAGGTTTTATTGTTTTGGTTTTAAAGTCTAGCCTAAGAACACGATCACCAGGAGCTAGCATGTACATGCAGATGCCTCAAGAATATTATAACCAAATAAACCTCCGTCAGGGCTGAGTAGATGCACAACTCCAGGGGGCACCAGCCACCCTGGATTCTGTGAGTGTGAGTTATGCTCTGAAGTTGCCTTTTGAGTGAAAGACAATAGGAATGAAGCCCCCGTATTGTGTAGCATGATGGTACTGACTCAAGCTCCTTTTTAAGTGGAATTTAAATTGGTAAATAAGTAAAATAATTTACATAATACATTTCTATTTTGACAGAATATTTGACAAACTTCCCTCCAATATCTTCTGTGAAGAAAGGGGGATGTAGTTCAGATGTTGCTGCAATTTTAAAAGATTGAATATTTTTCCAAAGATTAAAAAATCATAGACTGACTGATGCCAGCTGGTCGGGGGTCAGGGCGCAGGACTAGTGGTTTACCATAAGACAGTTATCTTAATCCAGAAAAGCTCAATTTAGTTTTAATTCATGATCCAAATGAGAACATAGAAGCTATGCTTATCAAATTTGCTTATGACATAAAATTGGGAGGCCTAGAGCTTACAAGGCATAGTTTCCAAATAAAAATTTTAACAGTGGACCAAAACTAAGCAAAACAATCATAATAGAAATCAGTCTTTTGCATAAGGAGCCTTCTAAATCAGCGCTCTCTCAATATTGATACATGTAATTGATTTTTGAACAGAATGTATTTTTTGGTTAAAAAGACTCAAGGAATTTAAAAAAGACTTGCATACGTTTGGAGAACAATAGTTATCCTTAAATAATTACCTTTTTTTTAAAAATGAAAGTGTAAGTGTAACACATTCTTTTGCAGAGGTCACAATGAAAGGCAGGATCTAACTCAGAAGTTAAAGAAGCTAAATGGTCTCAAGCCAGGTGCAGTCCACAGTTGTGTTTGTTTTATTTACCACCCTTCCTCTATAGAGTTTTATCTAATATTTTGACTTAGTTGCTCACATGAAAAAGACACAAGATTTTTTTTTGTGTGTGTGTGTGTGTGTGTGTGGTTTTGTTGTTTTTTTTTTTGTATTTTTCTGAAGCTGGAAACGGGGATAGACAGACAGACTCCCGCATGCGCCCGACCGGGATCCACCCGGCATGCCCACCAGGGGGCGATGCTCTGCCCCTCCGGGGCATCGCTCTGTTGCAACCAGAGCCACTCTAGCGCCTGGGGCAGAGGCCAAGGAGCCATCCCCAGCACCCGGGCCATCTTTGCTTCAATGGAGCCTCGCTGCGGGAGGGGAAGAGAGAGACAGAGAGGAAGGAGAGGGGGAGGGGTGGAGAAGCAGATGGGCGCTTCTCCTGTGTGCCCTGGCCGGGAATCGAACCCGGGACTTCTGCACGCCAGGCCGACGCTCTACCACTGAGCCAACCGGCCAGGGCCTAAGACACAAGATTTAACACAAATATCTGGATTTTCAGATTCTCCTGAACCACAGGATGATTTGGCAACATTGGTTTCTCACTATGCTGGCTGTACCCAGTCCACACCACTCCCTGTTGATCACACCTGGCCCACGGATTCTCTTATGTATGTACATGATCCTAGATATTTGAATTGTGTGAGTCCTGTAAAAGAAAGTAATGAAGAAATTCTGAAAAAAATGGACTCTGTCTCCAAATGTAATAGGTGCACCTTAAATGTTTAGCTTCCTATCAGGCAAGGCAGCATTGTTGGGGCATAGATTGCCACAGGTGTTACAGAGAAGATTCTTGCATGGCACTGGAAGTTAGGATATATTGATATTTCTAAATTTCTTTCTATTTTAAAGGAGACTTGCAGTGCTGTTTGTTTAACTTATTTTTATTCTAATTACTCTTAAACATCCTTGAATGTAATGATTGTTAGTTAAATTCTTATGTTTTAGCTCTGATTTGTATAAATTCCAGATATATTATAAAACTGATTCCCCAAATTATTGCTGTCAACATCTTTATAAAAGCTTTTAAAAAACAGTCAAATCTTTGTTTTTATATTTTCATATTTTAATGCGAGTGTTTATGATGTGTAGACACAGGCTATATTTATATTTCATCATCTACATAGTTTTTGCTCAACATAGTTTTAGGCACTGCACTCCATTGGAATTATAAATTTAGGGATGATAGCCACAGTGCAAGATGCCTATGAAGCTAAGTCATTCACAATGAACATTCAAAGGAAAACAAGATGATCCTAACTGTGCCAATTCATTCCAGTTATGAATTTTGAAAAGCCGGTATATATTATACTATTTGAGATTCAGGTACACACATGTTTTCTTTTAAAGAAAATGCTCTGATTCATAAATGAAGTCAATGGGCATTTGTACAAAGTGCTTAATGAGTGACCACCTTTATCAGACAAAAGATACATAAGATATCTTTTGAGTATGTTCTGGGGAACATACTCCCTCATTAAAGACAAGTCCTAAACAGTAAAAATAATAAAAACAAAAGATAAATGCTTTGAAGAGAGATCCAAGATGGCAGTGGAGTAGGTGGATGTTAAAATCACCTCCTCCCAGGACCAACCTGAAGTTATAACTAAATTTAGGAACAGTCATCCTGAATAACCAACCCAGGACTCAATGAAGAGGAGCGTTATAACCAAAGATTCATAGGAGAAGCTACATCAAGACTGATAGGAAGGGCAGAAACCAAAAAAGGGCTGGCCCTGCTTCCATGAGTGTGGCTGAGGCTCTAGATGGGTTTCTCAGTTAAGCGGGGTTACCCTTAAAAGGTGTGGGGACTAAACCCCAAGCTAGGCTCCCCAGCCCAGAGCACCAGAATCGGGAAGAGGCACCCAGAGACTGTGCAAGGCAGTGAGGTTTCTGTCTTCCAGAAAGAGATGGGAGTCTCCAGACATGTGGGCACCCTTTTAAGGGGCCAACACACAAACTCTTTTTCATAGTCACTTACCTTGGGCTCCGGCAAAGGGCAGACCGAGCTGACTAGAGTTATGTGAAGGGAGTTTGAGGTTTGCAGTTCTGAGGAGAAACAGAGGATGGGGATGGACAGCACGAGGATTCCTGAGCTGAGTCATTCTCCAATGCCTCGGTTGTCATCTTTCTCAGATGGAGTGCTTCCCTCTGTAGTGTGTCAGCCTGGGCGAAAGCAATTGTCCCATGCTGTGGACTCCCACTCTCCCTACACTCCAGAAATTAGGCCCTACTGAGGAGGCAGCTGCCTTGGTCAAAGAATAAAGATCTGGACAGATTCAAAGGGTGACAGTGACCCTGTTGTCAGGCCTTGAAAGAGGGTGTTCCCCATACTTCCCTGTGAATCTGACTGATGCTTTCTCCTCACAGGAGATTCAGTAAAACCACCCTCCTGCCTCCTTGGAGACCCTCCCTCCAGGCTCCAGAGGCACCGCCCATCCAAATCCTAGTGGCTTCACCCGCTGAAGTCAGGGGGAAACTCTGGGACAGACCAAGAACTGTGGCTCTGGGGTGGGAGCCACACTCCCCAGCGTTCCTGAAGCCTGACTGGCACCTCCCTCTCAGTGGAGATCCGCTAACTCCATCCTCGCAACTCCAGAGGCTCCTTCTGTGACTGAGCCTAACAGATAGCCAACAGGCAGAAGCAGCCAAAGGTGGAACTCAAGGTGCCTTGGAACTTTTGCTGACCTGTCACTGGGCCTGGTGCTAGTAAAAACCAGCCTTGGTGTGCAGCTTGCTTCTTCCTGCACACACCTAAGCCCAGCAGAGGCAGCCACAAACTGTGGATCACTTGTAGCTCCAAACAGTTGAGGGTCAGTCAGAGGCAGCAGGTAGCCAGCCTATGCC
Source organism: Saccopteryx leptura (assembly GCF_036850995.1). Classification (NCBI taxonomy): domain Eukaryota; kingdom Metazoa; phylum Chordata; class Mammalia; order Chiroptera; family Emballonuridae; genus Saccopteryx; species Saccopteryx leptura. The sequence goes on along the minus strand of NC_089508.1, from coordinate 103,775,567 downwards.
AGGTTCCTTCCCAAAAGGTCCAGAACCAACACATCCAGTGACCAGCTTAAGATATCATTGGAGCAAAATCCAATTAGTTTCACAGTAGCATATCCAAAAGGAGATCATATCAGGCACCAAACGTAGCTGAGATAAATTCTGCTTCCTGTAGTCAGCACCTACACAGCAGCTTGCGTACTTTGGTTGAAGTAGTGCCTCATAGTCAGCCAGCCTGAGGGTTGACCCCATGCACAATGGGCCAATAACAATCAAAACTCAATTATAACAGCAGGTCCCACATAATTCACACAACAGACACTCCTGGAGCACCCAGCTCAGGAGATTAAGGAGACTGCACCCCTAGACCCAACAGAATACATACTACATACAGACATACCCTGAAAATTTAGAAGCATAGTATATCTAATACATAGGAACAAACACAAAGAAGCAGCCAAAATGGGAAAAAGGAAACAGGCCTCCTCCCTGGCAGGATGGCTCAGTTGGTTAGAGCATCATCCCAAAGCACAGAGGTTGCCAGGTGATTCCCAGTCAAGGCACATATAGGAACAGATTGATGTTTCTCTCTCTCTCTCTCTTTCTCTCTCTGTCTGTCTCTTCTTCTCTCTAAAATCAATACATTAAATTAAAAAAAGAAGAAACGGAATGACAGAAGAGGAGAAACCTTCAGTAAAAGAGCTAAATGAAATGGAGATAAGCAAATTATCAAATATAGAGTTTAAAGAAATGGTTATACAGATGATCAAGGAACAAAATGAGAACTTCAGCAGAGATATAACAAGCATACAAAATGACATAGAAACCATAAAAATGAACCACTCAGAAAAGAATACAATATCCGACACCAAGAATTCACTGGAAGGAATAAACAGTAGGTTGGAGGAAGCAGAGGGTCCAGCCAGCATTTCGAAAAACAAGGTAGAAAAACCAGAGCATCAAAAACAAAAAATGAAAGGGAATGAGGATAGTATAAGGGACTTTTGGGACAACATGAAATGTAACAACATCCTTATCATACAGGTACAACAAGAAGGGAGAGAACAAAGGGTTGGGAACCTATATGAAGAAACAATGACCAAAAATTTTCCTAATCTAGTAAAGAAAAAAGACACACAAGTCCAGCAAGGGCAAAGAATCTAAAACAAGATGCACTCAAAGAGGCCCATACCAAGACACATCATAATTAAAATGTAAAAGGATAAAGACAAAGAGAGAATCTTAAAAGCAGCAAGAGAAAAGCAGTTACCTACAAGGGAGCTCCCAAAGACTTTTAGCTAATTTTTCAACAAAAACATTTCAGGCCAAAAGGGATAGGCATGAAATATTCAAAGTAATGAAAAGCAAGAACCTACAACAAAAACTACTTTACTCCAATGTCATTTAAAATTGAAGGAGAAATAGAGAGCTTATAAGAAAAAAAAAAGCTAGAGGAATTTGTTACCACCAAGCCAGTATTACAAGTAATGTTAAAGGGCCTGCTTGAAGAAGAAGGAGGAGGAGGAGGAGGAGGAACAGGAGGGAAGAAAAGGAGGAGGAAGAGAAGGAAAAGAAGAACAGAAAGAGAACAAACAGAGGAATGTAATTTAAAAATAAAATGGTAATAAATACATACCTATCAATAAATAAATGTAAATAGCTTAAGTGCTCCAATCAAAAGACATAGGATAGCTGAGTAGATAGGAAAGCAAGACCCACATATACGCTGTCTACAAGAAAACCATCTCAGACCAAAGTTACACACAGACTAAGAGTAAAGGGATGAAAAAATATATTTTATACAAATGGATATTTTTAAAAAGTTGGGGTAGCAATGCTTATATCTGAAAAAATAGACTTTAAAACAAAGGCTACAATAAAAAACAAAGAAAGACAGCACAGCACATAATGATAAAGGGAGCAATTCAACATGAGGCTATAACCCTTGTAAACATTTATGCACCCAATATAGGAGCACTTAAATACATAAAGCAAACCTTGATAGACATAAAGAGAGAGTGAAATATCACCACACACCTGCCAGAGTGGCTATCATCAATAAACTGATAAACAAGTGCTGGTGAGGGTATGGAGGAAAGGGAACCCTCCTGCACCTTGGGTAGGAATGCAGACTGGTGCAGCCACTGTGGAAAGCTGCATGGAGTTACCTCAAAAAAAAAAAATTGAACTGCCTTTTGACCCAGTAATACCACTTCTGGGAATATATCTTAAGAACCCTGAAACACTATTTTGAAAGAATATTTGCATCCCTATGTTTATTACAGTGTTTTTACAATAGACAAGGTTTGGAAGCAACCCAAGTGCCCATCAGTAGATGAGTGGATAAAAACATGTTGGTACATTTGTACAATGGAATACTACATAGCCTTAAAAAAGAAGGAAACTACCTTTTGGGACAGCATGGATGGACCTGGATAGCATTATGCTAATGAGGGAAGCCAGTCAGAAAAAGACAAGTTCTATATGATTTTACTCATATGTGGGATCTAATGAGCAAAATGAACTAATAAGCAAAATAGAGATAGATTCATAGAGAGCAGGCGGACAGCTGTTGTGTGGGTGGGGCTGGGTGAGGAGGTAGAAGGGTTATGCAAAAAAGGACAAAAAGAAAAGAAAACTCATGGATACAGACAACAGTGTGGAGATTGCCCGAGTGGGGGAGATTGGGTAGAGGTTAGGGGGGATAAATGGTGGTGGATAAAGACTTGACTTGGCGGTGAACAATAATACAGTGTACAGAGATATGTTGTAGAATTTGAAACCTGTATAATTATGTTTACCAGTGTCACTCGAATAAATTTGATTAACAAAGAAAGAGTAATGCATTGCAGTAGGCTGTGGATTAGTGTTTCAGGATGGTGACAAATTAAGAGAAATGCCATTTATAATTTGAAGGACTTCTAGCATGCTGGTGTGCTGACAGAAGCCATTGAATAATGAACGCAAATTAGAGGCTGTTGCTTTTATTTTGATATTACAGCCTTAAAGGGTAGAATTAGCCCTACAGAGAGGTGGGTTAGTTTTTCCTCGGAGACAGAAGAAAAGTTGAGGTAAAGGTACAAATTTTGAGATGGAAATTTTGAGAGACATGAAGGGGGCCTATGTTGAAATGTCTCTTTCCCAGTGAGGTAAGAAGACAGGGCATCTACTGAGGTGAATTTATAAGGCCAGGGATGGAATTGCAGTAATGTGTAAAAGGCATTAGAGAATGCACTAGTCTTCGGATTCAAGATACACAAATAAAATAAGGTTGCTATTTAAGTATGAACTTGTAGCAGTCTTCATATCATCGCTTTGAGAATTTTTTCCAGCAACATTTGGTAAGGGTTGGAAGGTAATATCTCACAAGTATTGACATGATTATTCATTTCAAGAAGTCCAGCCCAAGTATGGAAGAGAATAAAACCAGAATTGCCTGGATGTGGGTTGGGAAGTAGGGAAGCATTGGAAGGCCCAGTGAGAACCAAGAGAAGAGAAGAAAGAATAAGGAAGCAAATTGGTTACATATTGGGTGTGTTTGTGGAGATTCCTATGTTCCAGATGTGCACATGTGGAAGGCTTGGCAGTAGTGCAGCTACAGGTGTGGCTGTGTTGGGAGTCAGTGAGGTTGAATGACACCTGAAGAGGAGGAGTTGCAAAGCCAGGGATTTAATGGGTCATCACCATAAATACTGAAGGCATGAAAAATGGTGACAGACACAGGCCATAGAGGAAGACAGAGGTCCAGTGCTACCATCTTTGAGGAGGTTGGAACTGCATACTGGTGGCTGGAAGCTGAGGTGAGGAGATATCATGGGTTCCAGAAGAAACGCTGAAGTTAATGAAGTAGATGCAGCAGAGTTGAAGGCACTGGCTCTCTCTCCCTTGTACAGAGCACTTCAGATGCCTCTCATTACATCCCTGGGGGCCCCTGCTTATTGCAGGAATTGCTGCCCCAACCAGCTTCTCACAGGTGTAGCCTGACAGCACCCAGCTCAACTAGGACCTCAGCTCCTGCTTTCTGTCCCAGTGCCTTTCTTACAATAAAATGCAGCACTCACTTATGTGTAATCTAAAACTGGAGGGAGTTAATACTGATCAGGACAAAGCTTGGTCAAGTCTTAACTGGTGGTTCATGCTCCCCTCTTCTATCCTTTGGGCAATAATTCTTAGGACTTTCCACAAGGTGCCTCCGAACGTCCCAGGGGTGTGTCTCTCCAGTCATCAGAGGCAGTGATCAATTTGAAACACATCTTTATACTGGCTTTCCTGCTTTCTGGGTTCATTCTTCTTATTTCCCCCACCCTGTCCTCTGGGATTGCTTTTTAACATATACAAATACATGCAGGACCTTGTTGAAGACCTCCTTTCTTGGAAAAACTTAAGACCCTCATCTGTAAGTAGAAGCTGTTAAGAGAGCAATAGAAAGGTTTCATGGTCAAGTAAATAGTCATTTTTCAGTTAGCTTGAGGAGGATGGAGTCCTGAAAGACAAAGGAGGAGTTTATTACCAAACACAAGCCTCAAAAGAATCTTGGTGGAGTTGGGGGCTGGTCAGAGCAAGAGCAGGGCTGACAGAGATGAAAGCAGGAGGGAGGGGGAAGGTGACACATGAACTGGAGGTGTTAAGTAATATCTTCTGCACTAGGAAATAGATACACTAATAACCACGAAGGGCACATTTTAGACTCTTGTATTTATTGCAGCAGCTTTGCATTGGCCTTCATCTTCATTTGTTCCACCCCGAACAGAACAGCAGACAGTCTTGCCTCACCGTGTATCTCTAGTTCTTGCCAACATGCTGATGTCATCCTATATTCAGCCCTTAAAGTCACTTCAATTTACATTCCTGTCTTAAGTCTTTTTCTTGGTATCTAATTTACTATAGTTTCATTGAACTTCCTTTTCCCTAAGTAGGATACACAGTCAATTTATCTAAGAGAAAATGTCAAGAAACAGATCAGATGTATACATAATATCACATGGTGTCCATTGGGGAAAGTTTTTAAAATATACATGTATATACATAATTACACAATTTAAAAATATACATGTATATTTTTTTTAAAGTACACAATTATGACAGATCTCAAGATCCTGAAGAAAACTTTTGTGATATCACTACCAAACTTTGCCATGTTACTTTAAAATTTGAAATTTGAAGCAATAAATTATAAAATATTTTGAGTCTATTCTAAGATGAACTTGGTCATTTTGGGGTATTTGGCTTCTAATTTTAGATATTTAGACATTTTTTAGGCCATTTAATTTAAAACTTTACATTTTAAGAGGCATGGGTCATGAGTTTTAAGAAACACAGAAAAAACATCTGCTGTTACTTCCTTAACCTGCTGAGTCATAAGCCATTAAGACTCAGCAAACCCATGTCAGACAGCCTGGGGGAGGGGCCGACATGTGTGACATTCAGCTGAACCTCAGATTGTTATTGCTTAGAAAGAAACCACAAAGGTGACACATATGTTTTGGGATCATAGAAAACTGAGGTCAAAAGAGACCTTTCAGGTCATGGGCTCCCTATTTTCTGCTGGTTTTTATGCCACTATTTTGTTTCATTTTCTCTTTTGTATACTGTTTAGCCTAGCTTTAGATTTGTTCACGGAGCACCCTTCATGAAATTATTCTAAAGTGTAATACTACTGATAAAACTCCTTTACATTTGTAGGTCTCTTGCCCATATCAATCTGGGTCTGGTCTTTCCGAATGCCAATTAGGCATCATGCAAACCCACCACCCCCACCCCACACACAAGCACACACCTGCCCATGTTCTCACGAATCAGAAACATCTCACTCTCAGACTCACGGCTGAATTTGTACTCACAGCTTTTAGCACCCACAGTCTTTATCCAGGCTCATTCAATTGTTTCTGCTACTTGGTTTTTCATTCCTCCTACTTGGCCTCTCACCTCTCAATGATGAGGTCATTTTAGCAGACTTTTTTTTTCTTCTGAAACCTACTTCTTTACCCCACTATCATAGTTAGTGATGGCAGTTTAAGTTATGGATTACAAAGTACAATTCAAAAAAATAATAATAATCCTAACCATCCAACAGACTCTAATCTACTGAAACACTCTTAAAGGCACCCTCCCTTCTATCTTGAGTGGCTAAACCTCCAAAAGCTACTTGGCCACAGCAATGCTAATGATCAAGATTAAATTATAGTTATTAAGCATGTACTGACAGGACCTTACTAAGTCTCCCATAAAGCAAGTTAGTACTCTCACATTAGAGGTTTGAAATATAAGAGTATCCATTTGTACAGCTAATCAGAGGAAAAGAAAGTATTTTACTAGCATCTACTGTATTTCCCCATGTATAAGACACACATTAATTTTGGGGCTCAGAATTTGAAAAAAAAATGAATTACACAAAGTTATTGAACTCAAGTTTTATTCATCATAAAATTCATACAACTCATCACTGTCAAAAACTCCCATCCATTAGCTTGTCCTCATCTGTGCCTGATGACGAACCACTGTCTTCATATATTGTCTTGTCCTCAGTTCCATTAATGGCATTTGAAATGCCACACTTCTTAAATGACTTGACAAGCACTGTATAAGAAGCACCCAGTTTTTAGACCCCAAATTTTTCAAAAAAGGGTGCATCTTATACATGGGGAAATATGGTATTTATGTGAAATGTGTAATGTCATAGACTTGGGCTGTCTTCTATCATTAAGATGTTATTTTGTTGTTGTTGGGGGAGGAGAAAATCTCCCTTACCCCCACGGTCAGGTCATAGGGTTAAGTGAAGTTGATCCATGCCCTCCAGCTTTCAACACACGCAAGCTTATGCTACACACACTCACACATACTCTCACTCACTCACTTCAGGGCACTTGGCACCTCAATCTGGCCTGCCATTCAGTGTATTCCAAATATTTTTGGAATGGGAATGTGATAAAACTCAGCACTCAATTATGAGACTTTTGTCTTTCTAGTGAAGTAACTGAGAAGATGGCATAAAAGTATAGGAAAAAACATCCAAAAGATGGAGAGGGAAATCAAGTCATGATGACATCTTTGAAAGCCTGAGGCTCATCAGGTCTTCAGTGAAGCCAGTTCTATTCCCATATCTTTGAACTATGTGAGTCAACATTTATCTGTCTGGGAAAGCCAGTTTGATTCAGCTTGATTTGGGTTCCCGTCACAACGGAGAGAGTCCTTACTAATGTAGGTAGTTTGCCAAATGACCAGTTTGACCAGCCTTTTGTATTAGATCTTTGCAAATCCTGCACTTGTCAGAGTGAGATCTACATACTGCTTGCTTCAGAATCACTTGAAATGCTTATAAAATGTAGATTCTTAGGCTCTGCCCCAAACTTCTTTGAACTAAAAAGGCGAGGCTTAGGAACCTCACATTTACCAAGCTACCTTTGGTGATTTTATGCATGTTAAATTTTGAAAAACATTATTGAAGTCCTAACTTTAGATTATATCAACTCAGATCAACCAGTTTTTATCAAATGAACTGGTAAATTCAAATAGCAATTATTTTCAAATAACTGATCATTGGATTTTGAAACGCTAGTACCGATGTTCCCTACTTAAGGGTACATGTGAAGGAAGTGTCACGGGGCTCACATGTTTAAATAACTTCAGAAGTTCCTTATCACATTTCACCTGTAATCGAAGTGGCCAGTAAAAGAAACAGAAAGGGGGTGGGGGTGGAAATAAGTAATTTGACGTGGAAAGGGTGCAGGAATCAAGGCAGACCAGCCTTTGTTCTGTCGGACGGACCTTGAATGAACTTCACACCTCTCCTATACGGCATTAATTCCCTATGCTTGAATAATTCCTCACTGCTCAGAGAGCATTGCTACAATAAAGTAGTCTTCATTTGTGAGGACCCTACGATCCCTCTGAGTTGTTCAACCTTTTTTTTCTTATTATTACATTTCAATGCGTTTGATTAGTTGAGTCTTTAGGGCAGACACCTTGAAACTCAAGAAATTCACTTCCAAATCACTATCAGGGGGGAGGGAAGGTGTGGAGCAAAATCAATATGAATCTGTCAGTGGGTCAACAGATAAACATACTGTGCTATATCCTCAGCAAAATTTAAAAAATGGAAAGAAATATTAACATACTTAAGTATGCTGATTAATCTAAAAAACATTAGGCTAAGGAAATAGTTCAAGTACAATAGATCACATACTCTACAATTCTTATACGAAATTCTAGAAAAGACAAAGCTACAATGAGAGCCTGTAGAGCAGTGGTTGCTTAAGGCCGAGTCAGATAGCATCTGCCACAGAGGCACAGAGAACTTCGTAGGGTGATGGAGTTGTTCTAGATCTGGCTTGTGGCAGAGGTTACATGATGGTATGTAATTACAAAGTTTTATGAAACTGTATATCTCAAATGAGTGAATTGTACTGTTTGTAAATTACACCTCAATAAAACTATTATGAAAAAGTGAACTTGATATGGGTGGGAACAGATTTTATCAGAGCAGGGAAGTAGGACCCAAAGAACATGGAGCTAAAGTCCATGGAGGCATGGGCTAACGGCCAGGAAAGATGGCCATGGCGTGGAGAGGCAGGAGGGCAGGTCCCAGCAGAGGAAGGGCCTTGGAGGTCTAATGGTGAGGAGAGGGAAACAGGAAACTCTTATTTCAGAGTGACAGCATCCTCACTCACCCTTGTTCATGTTGCTAGGTGGTGTCAGTGGCCCCATATGTCATCAGAGATACAGGAGGCTAACATCTCTACCACGGGTGACTATGGAGGAATGAGGCCTTTTGAATGAATTTGCTGATAGGAACACAGCAACATAGGCCTGGACCAGGAAGGGCGGTGGGAGGTGAGGGGAGCACAGGGGCGCCCAGTGAGCATCTGTGGCATGTGGCTATGGGGTGACCAGGGAAGGAAGAGGACAGCTCAGAGCAAGGAAGAGGACAGCTCAGAGCGTAGTCTGTTTAGAGACCAGTGACCTTTTGTTGTAAGCTAGTCCTCTTAGAATTATTTTAAAGCCTGACCTGTGGTGGCGCAGTGGATAATGCGTCGACCTGGAAAGCTGAGGTTGCCAGTTCGAAACCCTGGGCTTGCCTGTTCAAGGCACATATGAGAGTTGATGCTTCCTGCTCCTCCCTCCTCTCTCTCCCTTTCTATCTTTCTCTCTCTTAAAATGAATTAAAAAAAATGTCACCAGGTTATTTGCCCTAAAACAAGTTCTAACCACTTACAAGTGAAAAACTAAAGGATACTAGTAAGTATCCTTTAAGTGAAAAAGTAATCCCTGGCCGGACAGAGGTGGGGGTGGGGGGTGGGGGAGGAATGTGTGTGAAAAGTTGAGGATGTTTAGTAAGCAAGCTTGGTTTCAGCAGCTTTACCCCAGACTTTCCCAATGAGAATAGAATGAAAGTGGTTTTGTTTTTTTTTTTGAGAGTGCTTTCCCATAAACTTCCTGTCTGCATGCTGAGAGAATAAATGAGAACAATTGAATTCTGTCCATTTCATGCACCCCTTAAAAATAATAGGGTGCCCTCATCAGGGGTGTCTTATGAGCCAAAGGATGGGTTTGGGATGCCACGTAGGATAACGTTTTATTTAAACCTTAATTTTCTCTTCAACTCATTTGCTGTCATAAAGCAAATGAAATTTGGCTTTTAAAAAAAGTGGTAACTCATGTAAAGAAACAATTAGTGGGATTATTAAAAACCCATAAATTATATTAAATTTATAAAAGCTCTTAGTGCCAATAAATAAGTCATGTCCTTATCTAGACACATTCAAACTGGGCATCCATAAAAAAAAAAGCACAAGGAAATGAAAAGTTCAAATGGAAGAAGAATCACTAGATGAATTACTTCATCCTAAATGTTGCAATTGGCTTCTTTTACAGGAACAATTTTTTTCCAGAGGTGATAAACGCAGAACCTCATCAATCTAGCTCTTTACCCTTGGCGGATACTTGTCTTTCTATATGCATAATTTTTTTTTCTCTTTGGCTCCAGACACAAAACAGAGTATCTTTGTGATCCAGGATTTGTTTGAAGAGATTTCATCTGGAAAGAAGTCAAGCAGGGCACTAGCAGGGGAGCTTTTACAGATTATGACCTATAATCTGGTTAATACTCTGAAACACAAAGATTCTGATGTTGGGACAAGACGACTTCATATGTGGCCATGTGCCCTGCCTCCTCCACCCCCTAGGAAGTCATTCCAGAGGCTGAGAAGAACCCAGCTTGCACATGCTGGCAGCCTAAGAGGGACTGTAACATAGATATAATGGCACACGTTCCAAATCTGGTATAGGGTAATCATCTATTTATAAAGTTCATTTAGTCGGCTATTATTGCCATAGGAATCAATTTCCTTTTTAGTTTAGGATATTATAGACTTGGTCTCTGAGAAAGAGAGGGTGCTGGGGTGAATGTAAAGCTTTGTTCCCCATCACATATTTGAACTAAGCCTTAAGGTTTTTTATTATTATTATTATTATCAAAAGGTTACATAAAGCTAATATTTAACTTCACATAGCCATTTGGAGACCAGTAAATTTTCATTTGTCCTTTTTTAGGAACCATCTACTAAAAGTAAATCTTCATTGCATGTAAATTAAATTGTGAATATGTTTTTCCTTCTTTAAACACAAAGAAGTTTCTAGAAGATGCTAAATGATATAATTTTTCTATCCAAAATGAAAGATTACAGTTTACTTCCCAACTCAAATTTGGTATGTTTTAGTAAGCGTAGCTTACAAATTTTTTTTAATGGCCATTTTCAAGTCTGACAACATTATTTTTGTTTTGAAAAGAGCAATTGTTTTTTAGAGACTAAATCTCTGAAATTCTGGTTTTGCGCAGATCAGTCTTCCAACACATTCACTTGCAAACCCTGCCCTGCATGCGTGGGGTGAAGGCATCCCAACAGTGAGTCCCGGAGTCAGAGGTGGATTTAACCACGGGCGCACCAGGCGCGCAAGTGGGCCCCGACTTCTGAAGGGCCTCGCAAAATCTCAACTTGACATCTTTTTCTAATGACACCAAGTTTGGTTTTATATGTGCAATTTTAACATTAATAGTACATAATATTTTTTATTTATTTATAAGTACGGTTAACATGTATTTTTATTTTCCCTCTTTTTTTTTATAAGGGGCCCAATGTTTTATTCTGCGCCCGGGGCCTCAACCGACCTTCATCTGCCTCTGCCTGGAGTCATAAATGCTTGGCTAAGGAACAATCTCTGTGCAGGATCAGTTACTGAAGGCAGGAGTCCTAAGCCCGTAGATCCCATGGGCACCACCCCGTTGTTCCCAGTCACACATGGTGAGTAACTTAGAGAAATGCTTTGTCTAACAAACCGTGAGAGGTAAGTCACTGGGCCCCGAACATATCGACCTGCTCTTTGAAGGAGTCGTCGTCCTCTGCATCTTTTCCCTCTCATGCCACCGCCACCACGGCCGGGAGATGTGTAGGAAGCCCGAGTGCCTGCTGCTACTCAGAGAACACTAGAGATCCTGATTTTCTATGGGTTAGTTTTTGCAGACGAGTCAAGGAACCAAACTGCATTTCTCAAAATCCTGCCAAGGAAAAAAGTAAAATACAAATTTCAGACAATTAACTTACACTCTAACCTGTTCATAAATCGAAAGCTTCTGGGATTATTCTTCCAAAGTCAATTATTTGCCACATTGGCTGAGAAACTGAAGTTAGGCTAAGCCATTTTCCTGGAGAGGTTCAGAGGCCAAATTGACTAGAAATTCCAAGACATATTAACTCCGAAGATTTTTTTAATCTCATTCACCCTGCACATTGTTATTTTGTTCATATATAGACCCGCCTGTCAAAACTGAGCCAAAGCATTGTTCCCAGTCAGGTTTTAAGTGTGAACAATTTTTTTTTAATCCTTTCGGGTAGGAAAAACAATAGATTTTAACTCTTCATTCTTCCGTGACTAGATGGAAATGATCAGTCTAATAACAGCCTCATCATTCCACACTGTTTGTATAAACCTCATTTAAAAGCCCATGTTTTACACATTTTATGTATGTAGAGTTAGAAGAAAAAGAAAATGAAAAAAAAAAATGACGCTTTTGACCTGAAGATAGATGCATGACTGCCTTAGGCACTTAGGAAATTTCCCTGCCCTATTTTCTCTATTTATTAACCCCGCTTCTAATTGCATTGTTACAACGAGATTTTTTTTAAAATATTTATTTTAATAGGGAAATAGAATAAAAGTTAAGATACAGTTAATACCATTCTGGCATTGAGGAAAATGTTAATGCAAATGAGCAATACATTAGAGCAGTGGTCCCCAACCCCCAGGCCACGGACTGGTAACAGTCCGTGGGCCATTTGGTACCGGTCCACAGAGAAAGAATAAATAACTTACATTATTTCCGTTTTATTTATATTTAAGTCTGAACGATGTTTTATTTTTAAAAAATGACCAGATTCCGTCTGTTACATCCATCTAAGACTCACTCTTGACGCTTGTCTCATAAGTTTGAAAATTATATTTAAAAATACCACAGTTTTTACGCCAGTCGCATAATTTTATTTTGTGCATTTATCCGTCCACCCTAAAGGCCGGTCTGTGAAAATATTTTCTGACATTAAACCGGTCCGTGGCCCAAAAAAGGTTGGGGACCACTGCATTAGAGAACATGTAACCTTTCCCAGGATGAACTTCCCACATAAATCCTCTCCTTTCTGGGAGACAAATATCCAGGCTGTCAACATTGAAAAGCTTTTGATTCCAAGGAGTAAGGGACCTGGGGCAAGTGACATAATGTTTTATACCATTGTTCTCACATGTAAGATGACAATACCTTCTAAATTTCAATTTTGTAGAGATACATTCTAATATGTCTGTCTTTAAATTTAAAAACTGTCAGATCATTTGACTGGGACTTTTAAATGCCTGAGCAGGTGAATCCTAGTTCTTTTGCATATCCAAACCGTTTTTCCTCCTTTCTTTTAATCAACAAACATTTTAAGTTTGAGTATTTATAGTGCGATACAAGTTTATAGCACCCTTCCACATATATCATTCCATTTGATCCTTACAGCAGCTCTGTGAGGCAGAGGACGTTTCCAGGGAGGAAACTGAAGGACAAAGAAGCCAGCATCTTGCCTGAACCTGCAACCTGGAAGCAGTCGAGTTCAGCTTTGAACCTGGGTCTGCTGGGTCAAACTGTCATGTAGTTGGCGCAGGGTCATGGGGAACAGAGCCAGTTCCTCATCAGGGAGAAGAAGGCCATGCTTTTCTTCAGCCCTTCTTGTTCTAAGAGCCCCCAGAAAACCCACCATAGTTATGGAAGGGGCGCTCAGAAAGGGTATGGATACAACACGTGGAGGACAGACTCTGTGGCACCACAGAGGTTTACGCAGCTCAGCGGAGAACTGAGAATTGTTAGTACTTTACCTCATTTGTTCCAAATATTTTTATCAAACAATCAAAGTGGGGGATGAGAGTGGAGGGAAAGAGCAAGGAAGCAATGTCAGTAATCACAGTGAATAACAGTCTTAGGGGTAAAGTGACAGCTCAAGGCTTTACTGTTGTCGTAAAAGTGGTGCCGCCTTAGAGCTTTAAGATGAGCAAATCTCTGGGCTCTATGTCCACCGTGGTTCTGATAGCATTAGAAAGGGTGAGTTGGGATAAACAATAACAAGATTTATGTCAGCGCAAACTGCTGACTATTGACTTTGATTTTGAGGAGAGGAGAAAAGAGAAAGCAAAACTAGACCAGACTCCTGTTATGTCCTTATTTATGGGAAAGTGAGAAATTTGACTGATTTTGCAGACATTAACAATGAGAAGGTAAGAAACTGATTCTCATGTCTTTAGATAATAGTCAATAGAAATAAAATGGAGAAGAGACAATTAAAAACAGAGCTGCAGTGTGGCTATTTTGCACTGAAGTTTTCTAACAATCAAGGGACTGACGGAGTTAGCTGGATGGGACAAAGATTTTGAAATGCTACTTTGTGGAACAAAATCTCTTACCTAAAGTGGCTACCAGTAGGAAATAAAACCCAAACATTCTTTCATTTATGACTGTTTTCTCAGTTGATAAAATTTGTCTAAAAGCAAAATCCAGGGCCCCCATAGGGTAGCTCAGTTGGTTGGCACAATGTCCCGAAAAGCCAACGTTGTGGGTTCAACCCAGGTCAGGGCACATACAAGAAGCAACCAATGATGGTATGAATAAATAGAACAACGAATTGATGTTTCTCTCTCTCTTCTTTCCTTTCTAAAATCAATTTTAAAACATTTTTTAAAAAGAAAGAAAAAAACAGAATTTGACTCTTCTGCTTGGACTTAAATTTTACACCATATTGATGTGTGTATGAGGGATTCCTCCCTCCTCTTTCCTTCTCTGTCAATAGATTCTTCTCTTTTCAGTTTATTGTCAGCCAGAAGAGGTACTTTTCTACACTGTGGACACTTCCTATTAGTTTTATGATTTACTTTTCTTTAACTATCACATTTTGGCCTCATCAGTTTATGTTAACAATCTCATTAATTCAGCTAGAAATTTTCAACAATAAAAGAACGCTCCTTATTATAATCTCAAAGATGGGAAGTTCATCTTCTTAAAAACCACACAATTTAAAAAGCAAATATGTAGGAAAGGAGTCCTTGGCCACAGGAGAGAACTAAACCAAAGTACCACTGACAGATCATAGTAAAAGAAAAATCAAGTTTAAAATAGAGAACTGAATACAGTACTTGAGCCCAAGATCTGCTCCCATAATCTGGAAATTTTATGGCCTTCTAAAGGGAAGACTATGTAGTCTGTTAAATCTGATCATAAAATATCTCCCAGAGACCTTAAAACGTAATGTGGCGGATGTTCAATCCATTCAGTGTAGGCCAACGGTACAGCTAAGGTATCAGCCTTCCAATTTCAAGATGGCCCTTCTGGTGTTACTGCCACAGTCTACTGCCCTCAGAAAAAAAGATGAGAACATATTACAAATATTAGGATAGAAATATACTATCATAATATATTTATTAACTATATTTGAATATCATACCTATATATCTACATTTCTACAAAAGACATGGAATGACACAAATAAACTCTCAAGTGGTATCTATGGAGGCTGAGTTTGGTAAGAAGCAGCTTTTACTTTTCATTTTGTACATTACTGTATTTTTTTTCCTTTTATTATAATGAGAATTTATTAATTTAGTGATTAAAAATAAAGTCAATACGATTTTATTTTCTAAAGTATGTGCGAAGTGATAGAAGACATTTAAAAAAATATCTGGTCATCTCAGTTTAGTGCACAGTTAAAACCAAGTATTTTAGGGCAATCTTGAGGCTGAAACAGAAATCATGATGTTGGAAGGGTTTTTTATATATTTACTAGAGCAGCTCTGTAAATTCACTAATTCACCCTAACTTTACATTGCCCTTGAGATGCATTTAGAATCAAGTAGTCAACAATTATTTCTGCCTCAGGAGAATGAATGATTACCCCAGGTTAGCAACTGGCTCATTACTAAGAGTTCATTCCAACAGAAGACTAATTTAGAGTACCAAATTTTGGGGTGCATGTTATAAAAAGTCAAACTTTGATAGCTTGGAGAGCTCTTGCCCAAAATTAAAAGGACAGCAAGACTTTATTTAGCTTTGGAGCAAGATTCTTGATGAGTGAGTCTATGCTACTTAAAAAACTGAAATGCCCTGGGCATTGACCTCTCTGTCTCAGTGCGTGCAGTCTCAAATGGAACAAAGCATGTGCTTAAACAGACATGCTTCCTGTGAGAAAGAAGGTTAGTAACTGAGCTGCAGCTACATTTATTTGTCTGCAAATATTTTAAAAATCTGTGGTAGAAACAAAGGACCTAGCACTGAAGTGCTCAGGTGAGGGAAGCAGAGACGGGGAAGGGGCCAGCAGTGAGACGGGTTGAGGGGTTGGACACTTAAGAGTTGTTCCAAACTATTTCATTAATCAAGTTACTTATGAAGGTATAAGAAGTAGAAGACCAAGTTCATAAAAGCCCAGAAATTGTGGATTTGCAGAAGAGACAGCCTCTCTAAAGCAACAGAACAAGGAGAAAAAGGGCAAGAGAGAGAGAGAGAGAGAGAGAGATACTTCATAAAGCCAGGCCTAAACTAATGCTTTTTGCCCTACACCTTCACATTTACACTTAACCTAAAAAGATTAAAATATCATAATAATTTTGAGATTTCTGGCTCTCAAGATTTCCATTATGACATATCAATAAAGCCAGGCAAGGTGACTGTAAAAGAACGGCCGGCTTTCATTTCCTGCTCATTTGAAGGTCACTTTTGGAGATAAAGATTATATTTTTGCAGAACCAGAGGATACATGAACATTTCTAGAAACTTGTAACATCAGATGTTCTGAACAAGCGAAGGAAAATGAATGATCCTATTAAGATACTCCTGACCATAAATCAGAGGTGTTAAGCTCTGACTGGCTAACTTCAGCTTCCATTTGACTAATTTGAAAATGGAACTGATGTGAATATAGATTGAGGAAAGATGCTCAGTACCATTAGAGGTGGCTCATAAGCTACCACTCACAGGACTTAGATTGAAATACAGCGTGCCTAGCGTCTGGAGACAATACTTGCATCCTTTCGTTATTAAGTTACTCTGTACAACTGCCAGAAAAAAATGGGTGTCATGCTTGTCATACAAAAGAACTGCTTGTGTTAAAACTCATGGGCTCAGGGGGAAAAGTGGTGAGCAATTTACTAACGTCGCACACTTGGGAAGGGTGATCTCATTTTCAAGCTTACCCCTCTGCCATTTGCGAAAGCATCTGTTTCTCCCCTCACGCCGCTGTTACAGCCTCCCCTGCTCTAAGGGCCTCAGTGATATTATGCTTTGATCATCTAATGAGCAGTCTGTCGGCAAGAGAGATGTGGACCCATCTTCTGCCATGTCTTTTGAATTCTTAGTTTCCAAAGACTTTTTCCCAGACTGTAGGGTGATGTTCTGCCACTCACTCATAGGCAAGTGATTCAATCCTTCTGAGCCCCAGTTTTCCCATCTGCAAAATGAAGCTAAAATAATTCTTACCCCAGAGGGTTGTTATGAGGCATAGAATTGTACTATTTGTTAAATGTGTATAAAATATCTGGCACTTAGTAGGCAACTGACAAATGTCATTATCTTCCTTACTAAAAAGGCGGCACAGAGGTAAAGACCAACTCCTTGACAACAAAAACTGCAACAATTAAATGATACAAATAACTTTCTGAAATCATTGAGTGGATTTACTTTTGTTTTTCCAGGACTCCACCCGGTATCTGGCACAAAGTAGATACTCAATAATAGTAGTTGCTTCCTAAGTATTGCTCAAAATGCCCTCTACAAATGCAAACAGGTCAACCATTTCAAAGGTCAACTGAGGGGGGAGAAAGCCATCAGAATAGTTTAAGACTGTTACCAGCAAGCGTTCGGATCAGGCAAGTGTTCCTGAGCTCAGTGAGAGCCTTGCCTGCCTCTCTTCCAAATAGGGTGTGATTGCCGTGCCACGTGCCGCTAATCAGCACAACTCACGGAGCAGAACATTAGAAACAGCTGTCTAAGGACTTCGTAAATATCACTTATCCTTAACGTGAAATAGTGACATATATACTTGTATCTGCAAAGTAGAGAGCAGAAATACCCAGACAGGATCTTTAAAAGAAACAAAACTAGTATCTTACATATTCTGATATATCTACCAAGGGCTTTCCAATTAGAGAAGTCACATATGAAGGCAATTATATGGCTAATTATAAAAAAAGCACCCTAAGAACTAAGTTAAGACTCAACCTATAAATTATAATTTCATTATTTGGGCATTTTTTAAAGCTTTGAGTGTTCAAGAAATAGAACTAAGTATTTTTCATCCTTAGAGTTTAAGTGATAAACTACAGTCCTTTAATATTAACACATTTTTTTTAGAAACAAGAAAAAATATTGAAGTAAAATTTTGTAATTTTTTGGTAAAAGACTTTTTTTGGACAAGTCTATAAAATTCTGAAAGAAATACAGTAATTCAAATTAAGAAGACTTCACTGAAAATCCATAGTGCATATGAACTGAGTTTTTTGTTTCTGGTTTTTTTAAAGTAAATAAATGATCAAAACACCGTGTTAGTTTTTATTTAGTTCCAAAATCTGTTTCTATCTTCTAAAAAAAATCCTGGATCAGATACTCTACTTTAGTTTTAACATGTTTTTGGTGCTTGTAGGGATGACTTTTGCACTTAGGTACAAATATTGTAGTTTGTAAGGCTTTGAAGTTGTTTGTTCATTCGTGACATGTCAAGACTTTCTTTTCTTCAAAAGTCTCAGTTTTCTTTATTCAACTTGAAAAATTAAATTTAAATAAATAAAATATCAAATATTTCTTAGAAACTCTGAACCTATTTACTAATGCTGTTTGATATAGATGTTATAATCATAAAACATTTGAAAACTAGACTGTTAACTTACCATCTATGAAAGTATTTTCAAGATCTTCTAAACTTCATAAAAAAAGAGTATACTTTTTTTCTTTATCATATATCATATATTATATGTTTGGTCATATGCTACAAGTATAATGTTCACAAGGTCCCACATCCATTCATTCATTCATTTGTTTAAGTGTTCACTCTACAAATTTTTATTGCCCTTTAATGACCTAAGCTCTGGATATAATTAAAACAAATTCTATAATAGTCTCTGACCTAATAGTCCTTATAATCCGATATGGGAGACATACATTAATTTTTATTAAAAAGTACAGTAAGGGCCCTGGCCGGTTGGTTCAGTGGTAGAGCGTCGGCCTGGCATGCGGAAGTCCTGGGTTCGATTTCCGGCCAGGGCACACAGGAGAGGCACCCATCTGCTTCTCCACCCCTCCCCCTCTCCTTCCTCTCTGTCTTACTCTTCCTCTCCCGCTGCTGAGGCTCCATTGGAGCAAAGGATGGCCCAGGCGCTGGGGATGGCTCCATGGCCTCTGCCCCAGGCGCTAGAGTGGCTCTGTCGCGGCAGAGCTTCGCCCCGGATGGGCAGAGCATCGCCCCCTGGGTGGGCGTGCCAGGTGGATCCCCGTCGGGCGAATGCGGGAGTCTGTCTGACTGCCTCCCTGTTTCCAGCTTCAGAAAAATACAAAAAAAAAAAAAAAAAAGTACAGTAAGGCCTGACTGGGCGGTGGCACAGTGGATAGAGCATTGGACTGGGATGAGGAGGACCCAGGTTCAAGACCCCGAGGTCACCAACTTGAGCGTGAGCTCATCTGGTTTGAGCAGGGCTCACCAGCTTGGACCCAAGGTCGCTGGCTTGAGCAAGGGGTTACTCCGTCTGCTGTAGCCCCACGGTCAAGGCACATATGAGAAAGCAATCAATGAACAACTAAAGTGCCACAATGAAAAACTGATGATTGATGCTTCTCATCTCTCTGCATTCCTGTCTGTCTGTCCCTATCTATCCCTCTCTCTAACTCTCATTCTGTCTCTGTAAAAAAACAAATAAATAAATAAAAAGTACAGTAAGTCCTCAAGTGATGAACATCCAACTTATATAGCTCATACTTACAAACCGAGTGCCATAAGGGTTGTTGGTAATCAACTGCAGTTGAACATCAGTGAAAATGATATCACAAAGTTACTCAACTCCTGTGGCTAGCAACTAACCAATAAAGACCTTATGGAACTAGCGCAGCATATGACAGCATTTAGGGAAGAAAATAGGGACCTTGAAATGCCAGAACTGAAAAAGTTTTCTACAAAAGAGTTAGCTGATGCTTTTTGTCTCGTTGAAACGGGAATGGCAGAGATAGAGGAGTAATATCCTGATACAGAGATGTTCACCAAAGTTTACTGTACAGTTACCAAAGGCCTGAGATGCTACAGGCCATTTACAATGAGAAATAGAAAAGCTCTGTACAAACCTCCTTGAGGCCTACTTCAAGAAACTGACTCCAACAGCAGAATCAAACCCTGATTCTCTAACACCAGTCCCGTCCTCTCCAACAAGTCCATCATCTTTTGCATCATCCAAGATGGTTTAAGGTTGATTTGAAAATGTTTAAGTATTTATATGCACAGAAAGGTAAAAATAACTATGGTTTTTTTGTTTGTTTTGTTTTGTTTTTTGAGATAGAGAGACTGGAATATCGAGCTGCTTCTGTATGTGCCCTGACTGGAGAATTGAACCAAAAACCTCTGTGCTCTGGGATGACGCTCCAACCAACCAAGCTAACCAGCTAAGGCTTAATTTTCATTAATTTTTAGAAAGACAGAGAGAGGAAGGAAGAGAGAGGGGAGGCAAATATGTAGGACAAAAAGACCAGTGTTGCTTCCCATGTGTGCCCTGACCAGGAATCAAACCTGCAACTTTGTTGTTTCAGAACGATGCTCTTAACCCACCGAGCAACTGGCCAGGGCAATAAATACTATGTTAAGATAAACATTTGTCTGAAATGCATTTAATAGGTAAATGTACCTGTTCCAACTTACATACAGATTCAACTTAAGAACAAACCTATAGAACCTATCTGGTTCATTCCCCGGGGCTGCTTGTAACACAAGAGAATAAATACAAACCATGACAAGTGCTCTAACAAAAATGTATCGGGTGCCATGCAAGCATAGAACAGGTGGCCTGACCACGTTTAGTGGCTCAGGGAAGACTTCCCTGAGGATGAGAATAGCTGGGTTGAGGTAGGAAGGTTACTGACCAACCATTCATTATGAACATGGCTAGAAGAGAATGCCAGTTTGCTGACTAGTTTAAAATATTGAGAAGAATCATATGACTTTTCAGTATGTAGAGAAAAAGGCCAGTGTAGCTAGAGACTTTGAGGGAATGCCAGAGACTTAGATGAGATCTGGTCTTTATACTGAGAAAACCAATGGTTACAATAGTAGTGAATTATTAGCTCTGGTCACCTGAGCCCACTTATTCATTTAGTCACTTATTTTTCCTTGCAGAAAAACTGTTTCTGGAGATGTTTATTGAGATTTGTGTATTTCCCCTCCTACATTTCTGTCTCCTTCACCACTTCCATTAGGGAAGAATGTGAAATAAATGCTCTTACTGTCTTTTACAAAAGTTTCCTATCACTGAGGAAATTATCTTAGGTGGCTCATAGTAAGAAGGGAAGGGCTGGCAGTGCCTGCCTGGATCAGCATTGGATGGGGCCAGAGGATGTAGAAAGCTTCGTGTGAGTGGAGAGGGGTCACAAGTGTGACTTAGGAGACTCACAGCTGAGGATTTCAGGGATGGTGAAAAGTTGGTGGGCGCACCCTCCCCCACTCCAGCTGTCAACATTAATTAACATTGCATTTCTCACCATCCACACAGATTTGGGTGTAAGGCTGGGTTTAACTTGGTTTAAAGAAAATGAAGATATGTGACATATCTAAGATACTAAAGTTATGGCTACAGATTCACAATCTTTATACTACATTGACCACATATGGGAGTACATACATATGACAGTCATTGTCCTAGAGGTGAAGAATGGAACAGTGTCCCCAGCTAGAATTTGCAGCAGAGTGAGGAAGACAGGGCCCCAAATTAAAATCACTCCATAAAGAGAAGTAAAGAAAAGAAATGTGCAGAGAGGATGAAAGTGCAGGGAGATTACAGATACCGAGTGGTCAGAGATGGCTGCACTAAAATAATATTTTAGCTGAAAACTCAAGGAGCCAGAAATGTCCAGGAAAGAGGGAGGCAGAGGCAACTGGAATTGGAAAAATACAGCCACCCAGGCTGGGTGTTTCCTAACAAGCAAAGATGCAAACAGCATCAGCTGTGATTTCAGAGGTCAGAGTCAGATTACACAGGCCTGAGGGAGGGAATCTAAAGTTTATCAAGTGCACTGGTTTTCCATTGAATAATTTAAAGCAGTATTTAAATTAATTATAAAATATTTCTAAAATAAATAAAGGTGCATAGAATAAGATATTTTCATCTTATCTACAACTTCTGTTTAACAAATGTTACATTTCTTCTTAGAGATTTAAACTTCCACCAATGCATTTGAATTTTCCATTCTTCTTCTTACTTTCCTAGAGGAAAGTTGAATCCTGAAGATTTTAAGACTTTAAGAGGCCAGCATTATCCTGACACTAAATGAGACAAAGACATCATAAAAAAAACAATCCTGTAGACCAATATCTTTTATGAATATAGATGCAAAAATCCTCAACAAAATACTATCAAACTGAATCCCAGCAGCATATAAAAAGGATTATACACCATGATTAAGTGGGTTTATCTTAGAAATGCAAGATTGGTTGAACATATGAAAAATCAATCAATATAATAAACCATATTAATAGAATCAAGCACAAAAATCATATGATCATCTCAATAAACTCAGAATAGGCATTTGACAAAATCCAACTCCCTTTCATGATAAAAACATTCAACAAACTAGGAATTAAAAAGAATTTCCTCAGCCTGACAAATAGCATCTATGAAAATATTATACTTAATGGTGAAAGACTGAATAGTTTTCCCAAGATCATAAAAACAAGGCAAGAATGTCTACTCCTGCCACTTCAATTCAACATTATACTGGAGGTTCCAGCCAGGACAATTAGTCAAGAAAAGGAAAGAAAGGGAGAAAGAGATAAAGGAAGGAAAGAAGGAAGGAAGCAAGGAAGGAAGGAAGGAAGGAAGGAAGGAAGGAAGGAAGGAAGGAAGGAAAGAAGGAAGGGAGGAAAAAAAAGAGTGGAGGAGAGAAGAGAGAGGTAGAGGGAGGAAGAGAGAGAAAGGAGGGAGTAAGGAGGAAGATCGGCTAGATTGAAAAAGGAAGAAGTAAAACAATCTCTATTCAGAGATGATGTAATAACATAGAAAATCCTAAGGAATCCACACACACAAAATCTATTGGAACTAATAAAAGAGTTTAGCAAGGTTCCAGAATACAAAATCCTTATATACTGTATTTTTTGCTCCATTAAGATGCACCTGACCATAAGACACACCTAGGGTTTTAAGGAGGAAAATAAGAAAAAAAATATTCTGAACCAAGTGGTGTGTTAAAATATTTAATAAAATACCGTATTTTTTGCTCCATTAGACGCACAGGCATTTTCCCCTCCACTTCTGGGGGAAAAAAGTGTGTCTTATGGAGGGAAAAATACAGTAATTACATTTCATTATATATATACATTTCTGTGTTTGGCAATAAAAAATTTGAAAATTAAATTGAGGAAATAATTCAATTTACAATAGCATTAAACAGGTAAAATAGAAATAAATTCAACAGAAAAAGTGTAAGATGTATACTGAAAACTATAAAATATTATGGCAATATTTCCAAGATTCATTTACAGATTTGGTATATCTAAACCAGCTCCTTTTATAATTTTTGAGAAATTGCCAATCATATTAAGATTCATATTAAAACACAAGGAACTAATAGACAAAAACAATTTTGAAAAAGAAAAAAATATATATAAATATATATATATTTTAAAAGACTAACAGTGATTTCAAACCTTACTACAAAACTACCATAATCAAAATAGAATAGCATGGGCATTTGATAGATATATAGATCGATGGAATGAAATTAAAAATCCAGAAATGAACTCTTATGTTTATGGTCAATTGATTTGTGATAGGGTTCAGACAATATAATGGGAAAAGAATACTCTTCTCCACAAATATTGGAATAGTTTTATACTGTTACAAATAGTTTTATACTGAAATAGTTTTTTCTGCTACAAAGCAGGCCCAACAACAGCCTCAGCTGCCTGCGCTGTCCTCACAGGGCAAGTTCTGAGTTAGGAAGCTGGGATGGCCCAAAGCAGCTGTTTGCTGCTGGGCCACAAAAGCCAGGCATTTAACCTCCCTCTGTTCTGATTGAATGTGGGTCACCCCCAGAAAGGAATGGCCTTGGGGGATCCTCACAGCTGAAGCAATCTGAGAAGGGGTGACTGCTGAACAGTCTTCAGTACAATATTCCCAGCTACTGAGACAAGCAGGCATCTCCTGAAGGGGCAGCATATAGCTCCATGTCTATCAGAAGAGCATTTCCATGGTCTTGAGAAAGTTCCCTTGTGCTCTTACCAGTCAGTTCTCAACCCGACCTGAGGCAGTGGCTGCTTCAGATATTTATCACCATCATTTCTTTTTGGTTAATCTTGAACTTCCCCCATAAACAGAATCATAAAATCTGTTCTCTTTTATATCTGACTTCTTTCACCAATGTTTTTGAGTTTCATCTATATTTTCTGTGTGAGCAGTTCATTTCTTTGTAATGTGTATTATTCTATTATATTAATATACTACAATTTGCTTTTCCATGTTCCTGTTGAACAGTTGGGTTGTTTTTAGATTTGGCCATTATAACTATAGCTGCTATCAACAAGTCTTTTTGTGAACAAATATTTCATTTATTTTGAACAAACACATAGAAGTAGACACACTGGATCGTGAGGTAGGTGCATGTTTAAGAAATTGCCAAGCATTTTACACTTTCACTGGTAATGCACGAGAATTCTACTTATTCTACATCTCTGCCAGTATTTGATACTGTCAGACCTTTTAATGTTAGTCATGATAGTGATTACGAAGCGGTTGGTGTCTTACGGTAGTTCTGATTTGCATTTTCCTTATGCCTAATAAACCCTTTCTACGCCTATATACCAATTGTATATCTTCTCTGTGATGTATCTAAGTCTTTTGCACCATCACCACCCTCACCTTTTAAAATTAGGTTGTTTTCTTAATTTTGAATTGTCAGAATTCTTTATATATTTGGAATATCTATCTTTTATAAGATAGATATTGCAATATTTTCTCCCAGTCTATGCCTAACATTTAATTTTCTTACCTATCTTTTGAAGAGCAAAGGTTTTTAATTTTTATAAAGTTCATTTTATCCATTTTTTTATACTTCCTACTCTTTATGTCTTATTTTAAAAGTCTTTGCATAATCAAAGGTCAATAATATTTTCCTCTTATGTTTTCTTATAGAAGTTTTATAGTTAGCACTTACATTTGGTTCTATGGTTCATTTTAAGTGAAGATTTTTTTCTTTTCTTTTTTTCTGGCCGAGGAGATGTATATATAAAACATATATTGCTACAAGAAATGTCCCAGATTTTACTGTTTTCTTCTAAGATTTTTATGGTTCAAGTCTAATATTTCATCTTTAATATATTTTTAGTTTACTCTTGTGTATGTTGTAAGAAGGTGGTCTAATTTAATATTTCTTGCACATTATCTGTCCACTTTTCCTAACAGCATTTACTGGATAGACCATCTTTACCCCATTGAATGTTCCTGCTTCCTTTGTCAAACACTAAGACCGTATAGGTGTGGGTTGATTTCTGGGCTCTCTATTATGTTCTGTTGATCTGTATTTCGTTTTTATAATAGTACATGCAGTTTTGATTACTATGGCTTTGTCATAGTTTGATATCAGGTAGTGTGATTCCTTGTATCATATGTATTGATTTGTGGATGTTGTACCAGACTTGCATCCCCTGAATAAATCCCCTTGATCATGGTGTATGACCTTTTAGATAAGTATGGTGCTAGATATGGTTTGATAATATTTTATTGAGGATTTTAGCATCTACGTTCATCAGAGATATTGGCCTATACTTTTCTGTGTTTGTAATGTCTTTATCTGGTTTTGGAATTAGGATAATGCTGGCCTGCTAAAATGAGCTTGGGTGTCTCCCTCCTCTTGAATATTTTTAAACAGTTTTAGAAGAATTGGTGTTAATTCTTTGAATGTTTAATAAGACTCACTGATGAAGTTATCCAGTCCTGGACTTTTATTTGTTTGGAGTTTTTTTTATTATTGCTTCAATTGCACTGGCTGTAATCTGTCTATTTAGGTTCTCTGATTCTTCCTGATTCAGTTTGGAAGATTGCATGTTTCTAGGAATTTATCCATTTCATCCAGATTGTCCAATGTGTTGGAATATGGTTGTTTGTTAAGTTGTGGTGTTTTGGGTTTTTTTTCCAGACTGTTTTATAGCTTGCTTGTGACTAGGTATATTCTTTATGGTACTAGATTCAGAATTACTGCCACTGGATACCATGTCAGTGTTGGATCTTTTTTACTCCTCGTTAACCATTCTACATGTAGGAGTATAACAAACACTATATACAACAATAACCAAATTGTTAGTAAATCTAGCACCTCATCATAGCTAGAGGAAACCAGGCTTCTTGAGTGTTAGTTTTCTTCTTAGAAACTCCAGATTATTCATAATAAAAATTTCAGGAAGAACACAGGAAAATAAGGCCTGATATCAATTTCATTTATTTCATATTTTAATCTTTAATAGGTAAGGGGATTACAAGAAGAGAGAATGCTGGGAATTTCAAGTATGAGGCTTTCAGATTAAAATCTATGAGTGTGTTCCTAGGCAGGTGGTCAGGGACAGGTGGGAGAGTGACAATGGCACAATGAGCTCATTGCACATGGAGAAGAAGTAAAAACAAAGAGCAAGGGAATCTTTCCTGATACTTACTTCAAAGATTGTTAGGTGATTTGTTTCAAGTGTCGATTCATGCCCAAGAAATGTGGATATACAGGCTTTGAGTCAGATTGACTTAGTCTACTTTTAGTATGTGCAGCTAATTTACACAGCTCATCAATGAGGTGCTAATTAATACATACAACAGTTGATTGTGGATTAGTTCAAATTGACCTTTGAAACCTTTGGTTGCCAGCTTTTAAGATGCTACCCTATGATATTTCTTCTGATATTCACGTCCTTATGTTGTATTCTCCCACATTTAACCATGGCTGGTCTGTGTGATCTATAGAATGTGGCAGAGGTGAATTCCTAGGCTAGGTAATAAAGGGGAATGAAATTTCCACCTTGTTCTGTACAATCTTTCTTTACAGAGGAAGCCCATGACAATGCCATGAAGACACATTCAAGGGGCCCTATAGGGAGGTCCACATGAAAAGATCTTCCATCAACAGCCAGTACCAACTTGTCAGCCATGTACGTGAGCCACCTCAGAAGTGCATCCTCCCCTCTCACCTGAGCCTTCATACGACTGCAGCCATAGTCAATATATGAATGAACCTCATAAGAAACCTTGAGCCAGAACTCCCTAGCCAAAGAGGTCCAGAATTCTTGATCTTCGGAAACAATAAACAGATTCTATTGTTGTTTCAAGGCATAACATTTTGTAGTAATTTGTTACAGAACAATAGATAGCTAATACTGAACTTCATCTTCTATACTTTTCACCTGGTTTCTCCAGGTTACTCATATTGCCTCAAAAATGCCTTATCTTGGAAACCAAGCCCCACCCAGGCATCATCTTTTCATGGATTGCAAATTATCTACAAAGACCTATTTTCTTCAATTTCCTGAGCACACAGCTAGACAGCACTGTCCAGCCTGTCGGGAGGTTAGGTGAGGCCTTGTGACTAGGGTCTGGCCAGTAGAATGTAGTGTAACTTAAAACCTCCAGCGTGTGCCACCTATGCTACTGTCTTTTTTTGCCTGATTAGGATGCACCTTCTGGGTGACTGTTGAAGCCATTTGTTGATAATGGTATTGTCACTGTCAGCTCAGGTCCCTGGAAGACTATGTGAAGCAATGGGGACGGTTTTGTGAGCAAGAAATGACCTTTGTTCTGATGCCACTAAGCTTTGGTGGAGGTCTATTTGTTCATCAGCCTAGTCTATTCTAATCCACTCAGTACTTTCCCTTTTCCAACACCTTTCTGGAATCTACCGTATCTTTTCTCCAGACCAGTTCCCTCTCCTATGTATTATTTCTTTAAAGTTACTTTCTGTCATAGACAGGTAAACAAATCTATTCTAGCAGCTCAACAAGTGGGTCTGGATCAAGGTTTGATCACTATGAGATAACGTATTACAACTTAACAATGTCTGCTGGCTGGTCTATTTTAAACTGAGGAAGCAACTCCAAAGAATTTGAAGAAAGTTAGCAAGACAGATAAATTTTGAGCGACTCTGATCACAGCACGCAGAAAACTTCCAACTTCTGTAGGATGTTGGTAGTGAATTATTATCTGTTCTCTGAGTTTTTGTCTGGCTGACTCAGGGAGGATGAAGGTTTACCAGTAAGCTCAGAGTGATGCCACACCATTAGATTTGTTGCTTCAGAAATTGATATTCGCTCTTATTTCTCATATGAGGTGGCAGCTGAGCATTTTTAATCCTCAAATGTTTTCCACTGCCTTTAGGCATCTGCAAAACAGAAGACCAAATACAGCGATCTGGGGATCTTTGATATATGGAGACATTAAGGAAGATCCCATTGTCTTGATATAAGCTTGTTAGTATTAGCTTAGATTTTTGTTTGGGTAATAAAAATATCCATGTAGAGTTGGCCACACCTGGAAAGTTATGCCAACCAAGGAAAGATTATGCCAATGTCAGATTTTTGCCCTAATACTTTCCTCATGCCATTTTCTACTCATTTCCCCTGCTTCTCCTCATAGCCAGAAAGGAGTGACTAACAAGTATGTCGTGTTCTAACTTATTAACATCTTCAAGTGGCAAAAGAGCAGTTTAATAATGTATTTATGTGGATACTAATAATACTAAAACATTTTATTTGTAGTAGTTTCATTCTTAGCCTGGGTCCCCCAGAAAGCAGAGCCTCAGGCAGAAAGCTAACTTGATATTTCTTTAGTGAGAAACAGCCTGGGGGAGCAGAAGACACAGCAGGGCGAGAGAGGCCGGCAAAGGCGAGGGACGTTTATCCAGTGTGACATTGCTTGTTGCCAAAGTTTTTCCCCACAAGGTGATAACTCCCTTGAATTTCCAGGTTGTACTTGGGGAGGGACACATCACTATAAATTAGTTTGCATTTTCTATAGTTTATGTAAATGCAATCAAAGTATATGTTCTTCTTTATCCGTTTTTTTCACTCAGCATAATGATTTTAAGATTCATCTGTGTCGTAGTATGTATCTGTATTTGTGGTGGACGCTCCCTAATGTGACCTCCACTGAGTCACACCATATTTAATCCCCCCCCATGAGTGTGGCAGGGACCTGTGACTTGCCTCTAGCTGGCAGAATATGGCAAAGGTAATGGGTGCCATGTCCCTGTTTATTTCACTTTTGCACCATTGTTAAATTTACATCTTTAATTAGCCTAGAATTCGTTTTGAATTATAATGTGAAATAAGGTTCTAAATTTTAAAATTGCTGGTAAGTAGTCCCCAAGTAATATATTGTGTTTTTCTTTCTTTTTACAGAGACAGAGAGAGAGTCAGAAAGAAGGATAGATAGAGACAGACAGACAGGAATGGAGAGAGATGAGAAGCATCAATCATCAGTTTTTCGTTGAGACACCTTAGTTATTCATTGATTGCTTTCTCATATGTGCCTTAACCGTGGGCCTTCAGCAGACTGAGTAACCCCTTGCTTGAGCCAGTGACCTTGGGTCCAAGCTGGTGAGCTTTGCTCAAACCAGATGAGCCCGCGCCCAAGCTGGCGACCTTGGGGTCTCGAACCTGGGTCCTCAGCATCCCAGTCTGATGCTCTATCCACTGTGCCACCACCTGGTCAGGCTATTGGTTTCTTTTTCACATAATTTTATGGTACCAGTTGCATCATATATGAAATTTTTATATCTAGAACAGATTTTAGATGAGGAAGAACTTTCTAAAACTGAGGGGAAATATCACAGAGAAGATATAATTAGAAAAATTAAAAATATAAAAAGCTATCATAGGGAAAGTAACTTGGCAATGAAAATGGGGAAAAAAGTCTGTTTCCTGATTAACAAGTTTGTAATATTTTCAGCCTGACCTGTGGTGGCACAGTGGGTAAGCGTCGACCTGGAATGCTGAGGTTGCCAGTTCAAAACCCTGGGTTTGCTCAGTCAAGGCACATACGGGAAGCAACTACTATGTGTTGATGCTTCCTACTTCTCCCCCTCTTTCTCTCCTCTATCTAAAAAAAAATCAATCAATAAATTTTTTTTAATGTTTGTAATATTTTCTTTGTACAGGAATTTATGAAAGAGGAAATACAAGTTTCTGAAAACAGCCATAAAAGTTGGCATGTATTGAACAGTAGTAAACCCAGTCACCAGACTGATTGCTGCACAGGGATCTCAGTCCTCACAACAGCTCTGTTAAGTAATAAAGTCTGAGTATCTTTTAATCTCAGAAAAATACCAAGATATTATTTATTTTCACTTAGTAATTTGGCAACATTTATTGAAATGCTCTTAGTAAGAAAATTTATTGTATATGACACAAAAAGCATGCATCATAATAAAAAATACATAAATTGAACTTCATCAAATTTGTAACTTTTGATATTCAATACATACTATTAAGAAATGAAAAGAGAGACCTGAAGATGGCAGCAGAGTAGGCAGATGCACAGACTCCCAGCTCACACCACCAAACTGGATTACAAATTAATTTAGAAACAATCAGCATGAAAAACCAACTCTGGACTACAAGACCAGCTTTCAAAAACCAAGGAGCAAAGAAGAAACCACACTGAGCCTGGTAGGGAGCACTGAGGAGCGGTGAGTCTCCCCTGCTTACAGGAACAAAGGGGGTGTGAGGCTGAGAACCCAGAAGGGCTCTCATTCCAAGGAAAAGAGTAGTAAATATTGCTCACAGCCACTTGCCTGGGGACATGGGAATGAGGTGTGTCGAAAGGGCTGGCTGATCTTCCAAAAGGAAAGGGGGAGAGAGAGAGACAGACAGAGACTGGCAGAGGAATGCATGGGAGGACCTGAGAAGCTGACTCATCCAGTGCTGAAGGTAGCCATACCTGGGGGTGGGGTTGATCCTTCCACAAAACACAAGACCAAAGTGCTTCTGGATCATACATCTCCAGACATCTCTCCAGCTCCAATCAGTGCAACAAGACACAGCTGAAAACAAGAAGTGGTGAGGAGGGGCAGTAACTCAGGTCTTCATGGAGATCTGAGATACACCTCCTCCTATTAAAGCAGAGAGAGCACCCCGCCCCCAGAGAGAGTAACTGGCAGATTAGGCCTTCAGAGTCTCAGGTTACACCCACTGCATTCCTGGATACATTTTCAAATAAGCCCCCTGCTGAGATCAGTAAATAAGACTACAACTGAGAAGAAAACAAACAAATCAAGACTTCAAAGCAGCCCAATTCCAAAAGTGGATTACAAATAATAGCTGATGCCAACCCAAGAAGACCTAGAAATAACACAACTGAAAATTGGAGGCAGACAACACCACACCTAGACTCAACCAGCGCTACAAACAACACACCCAAACACACAGACATAATGAGAAGACAGAGAAGTGCAATCCAAATGAAACAACAATAGAAATCTCCAGAAAAGGAACTGAGTAATATGGAAATAACCAAACTGCTGGATGCAGAATTTAGAATAATGATTGTCAGGATGCATAGGGATCTTAGAACAACAATGGATGGTCATTACAAACACCTAAATAAAGAGATAGCAAGTATAAAAAAGGACATTAAAATATTAAAAAAGAATCAGTTGGAGGTGACAAATACAATATCAGAAATGAAGACCACAATGGAAGAAATTAAAAGCAGATGAATGAAACTGAAGATCAAATCAGCAAGTTAAAGGACAAGATGAACAAAGGCATGAGAGCAGAGAAGAAAAAAAAAAGAGACTCACAAAGTCTGAGGAAACTCTGAGAGAGCTCTGTGACAACATGAAGAGAAATAACATCCACATCATAGGGGTTCCTGAAGAACAAGAGAAAGAACAAGGGATAGAAACTTTATTCAATCAAATCATAGCTGAAAACTTCCCTAAATTGATTCAAGGAAGGGTCTCACAAGTTCAAGAAGCACAGAGAACTCCATTAAAAAGACCCAAAAAGACCTACACCAAGACACATCATAATTAAAATACCAAAGCTAAGAGATAAAGAGAAAATATTAAAAGCTGCTAGAGAAAAGAAGGCTATCACCTACAAAGAAGCCCCCATAAGGATGACATCTGACTTCTCAACAGAAACACTTGAGGCCAGAAGGGAATGGCAAGAAATATTCAAAGTAATGCAGAACAAGAGCCTACAACCAAGACTACTTTATCCAGCAAGGCTATCTTTAATATTGAAGGAGAAATAAAAAGCTTTCCAGACAAAAAAACAAAACAAAACAAAACAAAAAAACTCAAGGAATTCATTACAATCAAACCAATGCTGCAGGAAATATTAAACGGCCTGTTGTAAACAGATCAAAGTGGGAAAAGAATATAGCAAAAGAAGATAAAGCTTTAAAGAATAAAACAGCAATAAACAACTACATATCAATAATAACCTTAAATGTAAATGGATTAAATGATCCAATCAAAAGACATAGGTTAGCTGCTTGTATAAGAAAACAGGACCCGTACATATGCTGTCTACAAGAGACACACTTTAAAACAAAAGATGCATATAGACTGAAGGTAAAAGGATGGAAAAAATATTTCATGCAAATGGAAATGAACAAAAAAAGCTGGGGTAGCAATATTTATATCAGACAAAATGGACTTTAAAACAAAGACTATAGTAAAAGATAGAGAAGGTCACTACATAATGATAAAGGGAGCAATCCAACAGGAAGATATAACCATCATAAATACCTACGCACCTAATATAAGAGCATCTAAATATATAAAGCAGACTTTGATGGATATAAAGGGTGAGATCAACAGCAATACTATAATAGTAGGAGATTTCAATACCGCACTAACATCACTAGATAGATCCTCAAGAAAGAAAATTAACAAAGAAACAGCAGACTGAAAGGACACACTAGATCCACTTGATTTAATAGATATCTTTAGAACCTTTCACCCTAAGGCAAGAGAATATACATTCTTTTCAAGTGCTTATATTACATTCTCTAGGATAGACCACATGTTACGGCACAAAAGCGGTCTCAACAAATTTAAGAAGATTGAAATCAGCCTGACCAGGTGGTGGCACAGTGGATAGAACATTGAACTAGGATGCAGAAGACCTAGGTTCAAGACCCCGAGGTAGCCAGCTTGAGCGCGGGCTCATCTGGTTTGAGCAAAAGCCTACCAGCTTGAACCCAAGGTTGTTGGCTCCAGCAAGGGGTTACTCAGTCTGCTGAAGGCCCACGGTCAAGGCACATATGAGAAAGCAATCAATGAACAACCAAGGTGTTGCAACGCGCAATGAAAAACTAATGATTGATGCTTCACATCTCTCTCCATTCCTGTCTTTCTGTCCCTGTCTATCCCTCTCTCTGACTCACTCTCTGTCTCTGTAAAAAATAATTTAAAAAAATTATTAAAAAAAAGAAGATTGAAATCATATCAAGCATTTTCTCTGATCACAATGTCATGAAACTAGAAATCAACCACAACAGAAAAACTGAAAATTACTCAAACACATGGAAACTAAATAGCATATTATTAAATAACGAATGGGTTAACAGTGAAATCAAAGAAGAAGTAAAAAAAATCCTAGAAACAAATGATAATGAGCAAACAATAACTCAAAATTTATGGGACACAGCAAAAGCAGTCCTGAGAGGAAAGTTTATAGCAGTATAGGCACTCCTTAAGAAGCTTCAAAAAGCTCAAATAAACAACCTAACCCTTCATCTAAAAGAACTAGAAAAAGAACAGCAAGTAAGGCCCAGAGATAGTAGAAAGAAGGAAATAATAAAGATCAGAGCGGAAATAAATGACATAGAAGCTAAAGAAACAATATGGAGGATCAATGAAACCAAGAGCTGGTTCTTTGAAAAAGTAAACAAGATCGATGAATCTTTAACAAGACTCACCAAGAAAAGAAGAGAGAGGACTCAAATAAATAAAATTAGAAATGAGAGTGGAGAAATAACAACCGACACAACAGAAATACAAAACATTGTAAGAAATACTATGAAGAACTGTATGCCAAAAAATTAAACAACCTAGGTGAAATGGACAAATTCCTTGAAACATATAATCTTCCAAAAATCAATCTGGAAGAATCAGAAAACCTAAACAGACCGATTACAACAAAAGAGATCAAAACAGTTATCAAAAAGCTCCCAAAAAACAAAACTCCTGGGCCTGATGGCTTCACAGGTGAATTCTACCAAATATTCAAAGAAGAACTAACTCTTATCCTTCTCAAGATATTTCAAAAAATTCAGGAGGAAATAACACTTCCAAGTTCCTTTTATGAAGCGAGCATAATTCTGATTCCAAAACCAGGCAAAGACAACAACAAAAAAAGAAAATTAGGTCCTGGCCGGTTGGCTCAGTGGTAGAGCGTCGGCCTGGTGTGCAAAAGTCCCAGGTTCGATTCCCGGCCAGGGCACACAGGAGAAGCGCCCATATGCTTCTCCACCCCTCCCCCTCTCCTTCCTCTCTGTCTCTCTCTTCCCCTCCTGCAGCCAAGGCTCCATTGGAGCAAGGATGGCCCGGGCGCTGGGGATGGCTCTGTGGCCTCTGCCTCAGGCGCTAGAGTGGCTCTGGTTGTGACATAGTGACGCCCCGGATGGGCAGAACATCGCCCTCTGGTGGGCGTGCCAGGTGGATCCCGGTCGGGCGCATGCGGGAGTCTGTCTGACTGTCTCTCCCCGTTTCCAGCTTTGGAAAAATACAAAAAAAAAAAAAAAGAAAATTATAAGCCATTATCCCTGATGAATTTAGATGCTAAAACTCTTAACAAAATATTAGCAAACTGGATCCTGCAATACATGAAAAAAATCATACATCATGATCAAGTGGGATTTATTCTGGGGAGGCAAATATGGTAAAACATTCATAAATCAATTAATGTGATTCACTACATAAACAAAAGGAAGGAGAAAAACCACATGATAATTTCAATAGATGCAGAAAAAGCAGTTGATAAAATCCAGCACCCATTTATGATCAAAACTCTTAGCAAAGTGGGAATACAGAGAACATACCTCAACATGATAAAGGACATCTATGACAAACCCACAGCCAACATTATAATTAATGGACAAAAATTAAAAACAAAAACAAACCCCCTTTCACCACTCTTATTCAACATAGTACTGGAAGTCCTAGCCACAGCAATCAGACAAGAAAAAGAAATAAAAGGCATCCAAATTGGAAAAGAAGAAGTAAAACTATCATTAATTGCAGATGATATGATACTGTATATAAAAAACCCTAAAGTCTCAGTCAAAAAAATACTGGACCTAATACACAAATTCAGCAAGGTTGGAGGATAAAAAGTTAATACACAGAAATCAGAGGCATTTTTATACATGAAAAATGAACTATCACACAGAGAAATTAAGGAAACAATCCCCTTCACTATTGCAACATCAAAAAATAAAGTACCTAGGAGTAAATTTAACCAAGAAGATTAAAGACTTGTACTCAGAAAATTATAAAACATTGATAAAAAAAAAATCAAGTAAGACACAAACAAGTGGAAGCATATACCGTGCTCATGGTTAGGAAGAATAAACATTATTAAAATGTTAATATTACCCAAAGCAATTTATAAATTCAATGCAATACCAATTAAAATACCAATGACATACTTCAAAAATATAGAATACATATTCCAAAAATTTATGTGGAACCAAAAAAGAACACAAATAGCCTCAGCAATCTTGAAAAAGAAGAATAAAGTGGGAAGTATCACACTTCCTGATATCAAGTTATACTATAAGGCCATTGTACTCAAAACAGATTGGTACTGGCATAAGAACAAGCATATAGATCAATGGAACAGAACAGAGAACTCAGAAATAAACCTGCATCTTTATGGACAATTGATATTTGACAAAGGAGGTAAGAGCATACAATAGAGTAAAGATAGTCTCTTTAACAAATGGTGTTGGGAAAACTGGACAGCTACCTGCAAAAAAATGAAACTAAAGCACCAACTTACACCATTCACAAAAATAAACTCAAAATGGATAAAGCACTTAAATGTAAATCGTGAAACCATAAGTATCCTAGAAGAAAACTTAGGCAGTAAGCTCACTGACATCTATTGCAGCAATATCTTTGCTGAATTATCTCCACAGGCAAATGAAAGACAGTATAAACAAACAGGACTATATCAAACTAAAAAGCTTTTGCACAGCTAAAGACAATATGAACAGAATAAAAGGACAAACCACACAATGGGAGAACATATTCGACAATACATCTTATAAGGGGTTAATAACCAAAATTTGTAAAGAACTTGTAAAACTCAACACCAGGAAGACAAACAATCCAATCAAAAAGGGCAAAAGAAATGAATAGACACTTCTCCAAAGAGGACATACAGATGGCCAATAGACAAATGAAAAAATGTTCAACATCACTAATCATTAGAGAAATGCAAATTAAAACCACAATGAAATATCACCTCACACCAGTCAGAATAGCGCTCATTGACAAAACAACACATGATAAGTGCTGACAAGGATGTGGAGAAAGGGGAATCCTCCTGCACCTCTGGTGGGAATGCAGACTAGTACAGCCACTGTGGAAAACAGTATGGAGGTTCCTCAAAAAATTAGAAATGGAACTGCCCTTTGATCCAGCCATCCCACTTATAGGAGTATATCCCAAGGACACCATATCACTGACTGAAAAAAAGAAATGCACCTCCATGTTTTTGGCAGCATTGTTCACAATAGCAAAGATCTGGAAACAGCCCAAGTGTCCGTCAGTGGACGAGTGGATTAAAAAGCAGTGGTACATATATACAATGGAATACTATGGGGCTATGAAAAAGAAGTAAATATTACCTTTTGCAACAACATGGAGGGACCTGGAAACTATTATGTTGAGTGAAATAAGTCAGGCAGAGAAAAAAAATATCATATGACCTCACTCATTTGAGGAATCCAAGGAATAATGATAACTGAGGAATGGAATTGAGACAGAGGAGGGATCAAAGGGATCAGAGGAAAAGAGGACAGAGGGAAAGGGGATGATAGGATGGGATAAACCTGAAGGGCAGGGAGGAGGGCGCTTCAGGGAGGGTGGCAAGGGAGATGTTGAGGGGAATAGGGGGGAGGGGGGATGCATTCAGGGTTACCCTAGAATCTATGTAAACACAATTAATTAAATAAAAAAGTTCCACATTCTATTAAACCTATTTAAGTGGTAAGTAATTTTCCTTCTATCTCTGTCTCCTGCAATGCTGGCCACCAAGCTCTTTCTTGAGTTTCTTCATTTTAATATTCTTGGTAACTCCATCCTGTTCATTTATTAACAAATTTTGCCAGTGTATCTGTGTTACCTTGTTAACATTATAGACTTAAGATTATACACAATAGAATAAATACTACATGGTTGTAAAAAAGAAGGAAATCTTACCTTTTGTGACAGCATGGATGGACCTGGAGATTAATATGAGAAATGAAATGAGCCAGGCAGAGAAAGACAAATACCATGTGTTCTCACTTATACATGGTATCTAATGAACACAATAAACTGAAGAACAAAATAGAAACAAGGCGGGGTCACTGGGAAGAGATGGACAGCTGTCAGAGGCAGGGAGGAAAAGGGGACAGGATCAAAGAAAGTGAAGCAATTAGCCAAAATCATATATACATAACACATATATACAAACAACAGAGTAGCAATACTCAGAGGGAAAGGGGGAGTTGGAGTACAGAGAAAGGGGTAAAAGGGGGGGGTAAGGGAGGTAGAAATAGACTTTGCATGGGGCATGGGGGACACAAAGCAATGTGTAGAAGATGTTACATTGAGTGGGACACTTGAAACCATGTCAACATAATAAAAATTAAAAAAACCCTTAAAAAAAGAAATGAAAAGAAAAGTTGCAAATTAGAAGACAATATTTGCATTAAATATATTTGTTAAAAGAAATTTTATCAAGGATATATAAAGAAGTCTCAAAACTCAATGAGATTATAAGCACTTGGTTTAAAAAACAGGTTAAGGATTGAAAGAGATCCACCAAGAAAAAAAGAGAGAAGACTCAAATAAATAAAATTAGAAATGAGAGTGAAGAAGTAACAACTGACACAACAGAAATAAAAAGGATTGCAAGAAAATACTATGAAGAAGTGTATGCCAAAAAATTAGACAACCTAGATGAAATGGACAAATTTCTTGAAACATATAATCTTTCAAAAATCAATATGGAAGAATCAGAAAACTTTACACATTACAACAAATGAGATTGAAACGGTTATCAAAAAACTCCCAAGAAACAAAAGTGTTGGGCCAGATGGCTTCACAGGTGAATTCTACCAAATATTCAAGGAAGAATCATCTCCTACCCTTCTCAAGCTAATTCAAAAAGTTCAATAGGAAGGAAGAGTTCCAAGATCCTTTTACAAAGTGAGCATAATCCTCATTTCAAAACCGGGCAAAGACAACACAAAGAAAGAAAACTATAGGCCAATATCCTTGATGAATTTAGATGCGAAAACTCTTAACAAAATATTAGCAAACTGGATCCAGGAATACATCAAAAAAATTATACATTATGGTCAAGTAGGATTTTTTCTGGAGGGCATAGTGGGTACAATATTTGCAATTCAATCAATGTGATTTGTCACATAAACAGAAGGAAGGAGAAAAATCACAGGATAATATTAATAGATGCAGAAAAAGGATTTGATAAAATCCAGCACCCATTTATGATCAAAACTCTCAGCAAAGTGAAAATACAGGGAACATACCTTAACATGATAAAGGCCATCTATGACAAACCCACGGCCAACATCATATTCAATGGACAAAAATTAAAAGCAATCCCCTTAAGATCATGAACAAGGCAGGGGTGCCCCCTTTCACCACTCTTATTCAACATAGTTCTGGAAATCCTAGCCACAGTAGTCAGATAAGAAGAAGAAATAAAAAGCATCCAAATTGGAAAAGAAGAAGTAAAACTATCATTTTTTGCTAATGATATGCTACTGTACATAGAAAACCCTAAAGTCTTAGTCAAAAAACTACTGGACCTGATAAATAAATTCAGCAAGGTGGCAAGATATAAAATTAATATTCAGAAATCAGAGGCATTATTATACACCAACAATGAACTTCCTGAAAGATAACTTAAGAAAACTTCACTATTGCAACAAAAAAATAAAGTACCTAGGAGTAAATTTAACTAAGGAGGTTAAAGACTTATACTTGGAAAATTATAAAACATTGATAAAAGAAATCAAGGAAGATACAAACAAATGGAAGCATATACTGTGTTCATGGATAGAAAGAATAAACATCATTAAAATGTCTATATTACCCAAAGCAATTTATAAAATCAATGCAATTCCCATTAAAATACCAATGACATACTTCAAAGATATAGAACAAATATTCAACAAATTTATATGGAACCAAAAAAGAACAGGAATAGCCTCAGCAATCTTGAAAAAGAAGAATAAAGTGGGTGGTATCACTTCCTGATATCAAGTTATACTACAAGGCCATTGTACTCAGAACAGCTTGATACTGGCATAAGAACAGTCATATAGATCAATGGAACAGAAAAGAGTGCCCAGAAATAAACCCATACCACTTTATGGATAATTAATATTTGACAAAGGAAGTAAGAGCATACAATGGAGTAAAGACAGTCTCTTTAACAAATGGTGTTGGGAAAACTGGACAGATACTTGCAAAAAAATGAAGACCACCAACTTATGCCATTCACAAAAATAAACTTAAAATGGATAAAAGACTTAAGTGTAAGACGTGAAACCATAATTATCTTGGATGAAAACATAGTTTAGTAAGCTCTCCGACATCTCTTGCAGCAATATATTTGCTGATTTATCTCCACGGGCAAGTGAAATAAAGGACAGGATGAACAAATGAGACTATATCAAACTAAAAAGATTTTGCACAGCTAATGACAATATGAACAAAATAAAAAACAAACCACACAATAGGAGAACATATTTGACAATACATCTGATAAGGGATTAATAATCAAAATTTATGAAGAGCTTGTAGAACTTCATACGAGGAAGGTAACAATCCAATCAAAAAATGGGCAAAAGAACTGAATAGACACTTCTCCAAAGAGGACATATAAGATGGCCAATAGGCAGATGAAAAATGTTCAACATCACTAATCATTAGAGAAATGCAAATTAAAACCACAATGAGATATCACCTCACACCTGTCAGAATGGCACTTACTTAACAAAACAGCACATAATAAGTGCTGGCGAGGATGTGGAGAAAAGGGAACCCTCCTGCACTGCTAGTGGGAATACAGACTGGTGCAGCCACTGTAGAAAACAGTATGGAGATTCCTCAAAAATTAAAAATGGAACTGCCTTTTGACCCAGCTATTTAACTTTTAGAATATATCCTAAGAATACCAAATCACTGACTCAAAAGAAGATATGCACCCCCATGTTTATTGCAGCATTGTTTACAATAGCCAAGATCTGGAAACAGCCAAAGTGTCCATCAGTGGACAAGTGGATTAAAAAGCAGTGGTACATATACACAATGGAATACTATGCAGCTGTGAAAAAAAGGAAATCTTACCTTTTGCAACAACATGGATGGACCTGGAAACTATTATGCTAAGTGAAATAAGCCAGATAGAGAAAGAAAAATATCATATGACCTCACTCATTTGAGGAATCTAATAACAATGTGAACTGAGGAACGGGATAGAGGCAGAACCAGGATCAAATGGACCAGAAGGAAAGCTGTCAGAGGGAAAGAGAATAAGAGGATGGGATCAGAGAAGGGAAAGAGATTGGTGAAATTATATATACTGAACACAAAGTTATAGAGAGCAGGATAGTGAATCCTGGAGGGAAGAGGGGAAGGCATTGGGGGGAGGGGGCTAGGGGAGTGTCAAGGGGAACATGGAGGGGGGAGATATATTTAGTGGGACACTTGAATCTATGTAAACACAACAAGTTAAAGTCAATAAAAATTAAAAAAAAAAGCCCTGGCCGGTTGGCTCAGCGGTAGAGCGTCGGCCTAGCGTGCGGAGGACCCGGGTTCGATTCCCGGCCAGGGCACACAGGAGAAGCGCCCATTTGCTTCTCCACCCCTCCGCCGCACTTTCCTCTCTGTCTCTCTCTTCCCCTCCCGCAGCCAAGGCTCCATTGGAGCAAAGATGGCCCGGGCGCTGGGGATGGCTCTGTGGCCTCTGCCCCAGGCGCTAGAGTGGCTCTGGTCGCAATATGGCGACGCCCAGGATGGGCAGAGCATCGCCCCCTGGTGGGCAGAGCGTCGCCCCATGGTGGGCGTGCCGGGTGGATCCCGGTCGGGCGCATGCGGGAGTCTGTCTGACTGTCTCTCCCCGTTTCCAGCTTCAGAAAAAAAAAATGAAAAAAAAAAAAATAAATAAAAAAAAAATTTAAAAAAAAGATTGGAAGAGATCAAAGGCAAATAAATGTATAAAAAAGTTCAACATCATGAGTCACTAAGGAAATGCACATCAAAACCACGGTAAGATTCTATTCCATACCTATTGGCATGGATGGATTAACCATACCAAGTGTTGGTAAGGATTTGAAGTAATTGAAAATCTGATACACTGTTGGGAAGAATGTTCAATGGGATATCACCTGGGAAAAACAGTTTGGTGCTTTCTTTAAAAGTTAAGCTTTACTTAACCATACAACCCAGAAATCCCAATCCTAGACATTTACCCAAGAGAATAAAAGCATCTGCACAGGAACACTTGGGCACAAACGTTCACAGTAGCTTTCTTCAAAACAGCCAAAACTAAAGCAAACAACAATGTCAATGGCAGAAAGAATAAATAAATTGTAGTAAATCCATACAATAGAACACTCCTCAGCAATAAAAAGCAATGAGTTTCTATCACACATAACAACATGGATAGATATTAAAAACATTATGCTCAGTGAAAAATGCCAGATTGAAAAGCATACATACTGTGTGATTCTATTTCTCTGCAAGTCTAGAAGAGGCACAGCTTATCTAGAGTGACATATCTATGGTTGCCTAGGCCAGCAGGGTGGGAAACACAAGAGAACACTCCCTTTGATTAAACTAGTCTATATCTTCATTGTGAGGTTGCACGAATATATTTCTTTAAAACTCCTTGAAATATAAACTTAAAATGGATGTATTTTATTGTAAGTAAATTATGCATTAATAAAGCTAATTATTGGAAAGATTTTCATCCCAGTGGAATTTTTTTTACATTATTTAAAGTGAAAAACTACAAAAAAGGCTTGAAGAAAAAGTTTTGCTACACAAAAGGAAGCTTTGTTAAAGAAATAATGACATGGCCTCATGTTGAAGAATTAGACATTTATTATACAAAACGTGGAGAATAGCTAATGACATATAAAAATGATCAGAATAGATTTTAAAGGGGAAAAAATCACATAACTGTATGGGAATTGTACCTCTCTTTAAAATGTTCAAATCGGCCTTACAGCTTGAAATTTAATTTCCTTTGTGCTTGCATGCTCCGTTATTTCTGTAAGTCTTGGAAAAATGCTTATTTAACTGCAAATTATTGTGTTGCCCAAGGATACATTTTTTTTTGTCCCAGACTTTAAATTCATAATTGAGAAGAAAGAAGAACATAAGTACATAATCTGTGTCTTCACAACCTGGAATATCTAGCCACATGGGGAAAGACAGTCTGCAGGGCTTTTTGTCTAACGGGACTGAGCCAAACCAGGCACACTGCAAATATTTCGTAATAAAAATTTGGTATAAAAAATAATGTGGATAAAAACACACTTAGGCAGGGCTTAGAGTGATTGTGCTATTTTCTTTCCTGAAAATTGGAGCTCATGAATTTTTGCACAGTACATGATTTTATGTGTAAATATAATTACGAACATTCCAAAGAAATTATGTTTGCCTTTATTTCACATTTAGTCTAAGATTTTATCATTTTAATTGTCCTTGTGGTTATTTTGGTGTCAGAATTGCATTTCACATTCTAAGAATTAACCATTTCTCTTTAATTGGGGGAATGGAATCAGAAACGCAGTGCTAGGGCAAAGCCGCCTGTGAGGGAAATGGAATATCAGCTCCATTTAAGTTTCACAGAGTTGGAAGTACAAATGATCTATTATAATTCTGAGAATGAATACTGCGAATAAAATATTTTAAGAATTATTTTACTTTGCTCAAAACGTCTTCAGTGGCTCCCAGGTGTTAACTAAATAAAAATCTTTGTTCTGAGTGTGGAAGTCATGGCCTTCCACGACCAACCCTCGGTTCTGCCACTTACCAAGTACAACTTTGGGCAAGGTACTTCTTCTGAGCTTCTAGTTTCGTAGTTGTTTTTAAAAACACACAGGGAGACACTCCTGACCTGATCTAGTGCACTGCTCTTCAAATTTTCAAGAACATGTGAATCACCCAGGGATCTTGCTAAAATGCAGATCCTGATTCAATAGGTCCAGGGTGGGGCCTGCAATTC
Organism: Saccopteryx leptura; assembly: GCF_036850995.1. Lineage (NCBI taxonomy): Eukaryota > Metazoa > Chordata > Mammalia > Chiroptera > Emballonuridae > Saccopteryx > Saccopteryx leptura. The sequence goes on along the minus strand of NC_089508.1, from coordinate 103,732,320 downwards.
TGCCTTTTTAATGAGTCTGCAGGTGATGCCATTGCTGCTGGATCACGTTTAGCATGGCACAGATCTCGGCCAGGCAGGAGGAAGTCTCAGCCCAGGTCAGTGGCCGTGCGTTGGAGAGATGTGAGACTCCGCAGCCATTAAGGAGGTGGAACTGACAAGGTCAGGTAGGGCTCTGCCACGTGGAGAATCAAGGATGACTTCTACATTCCTGGTGTGGGTATAGTTTGGGGGACTTTCTTTTCTTTTTGCTGATCTGTATTTCTTACAAAGAAATTTCATTTACTTGTGCATTAAAAAGAAAGGATAGAAAGAAATTCATGATGCTGTAAAAAAAGCAACTCAGGGAAATACGGTGTTTTAACATATGACCAACAGTTTAACTTGTGACGAATAAAATATACATTTTGCTGTTGAAAATTAATAAATAAAAATACACAAGGAGAGTAATGTCCTACCTATCAATGTGTTATGGGCAATAAACGAAATAAAACATTGAGTACACCATTGGTATGGCATAGAGTGAGTAACAGTAGTGGGAGTTGTTCATTTCATGTGTTACTGTTATATGATTTATTTGTTTCTTTCACTACTGGGTTGTAACTTAAAGAATTACTGTTGTATTTATTTATAAGGCAGAGAGGCACAGACTCCCGCATGTGCCTCCCACATGTGCTCTGGGGATTCACCCTGCAAGCCCCCTATGGGGTAATTCTCTGCCCCTCTGAGGCTGCTGCTCCATTGCTCAGCAACCAAGCTATTTTTGCACTCCAGCTGAAGTCATGGAGCCATCTTCAGCACCTGGCCAAATTGCTTGAACCATTTGAGCCATGGCTGCAGGAGGGGAAGAGAAAGAGCGGAAAAGGGGGCAAGAGGAGGGATGGAGAAACAGATAGTCGCTTATCCTGTGTGCCCTGACCAGGAATTGAACCGAGAGGACTTCCACACACCTGGCCGGCACTCTACTGCTGAACCAACTGGCCAGGGCCTGTTGTTTTTATTTTTATTTTTTTATTTCCTATTCAACAGATATATATTGAAGACACACCATTGCGGGCATTGTGCTGGGTGTTGAGGCTGCAGTGGTAAAGAAAGTGAACTTGGCAGCGGCTCTCAAGTGGCTTTCAGTTCAGTGGAGAAGACAGTTAATAAACAAGAAAAGAAATTCAAGGGGGGAAAATAGCTGATGAAGATATTAGCATGGGGTGGGGGGGGGGAGGGAGATTCAATCTTGGTAGTTATCAGAGAAAACTTCTAAAAGTGGAGGTTGAAACCTGAGCAAAGAGTTGGGCATCATGCAAAGAGCTGAAGGGAAGGGAGCCTAGTGAAGGGAGTAGTATGGGCACCAGGCCAGATGCCACAGAGCTGTGTGTGAATGAGCGGAGAGAGACAGCTGGTCATTAGTCAGTGAGGGGGAGAGTACTGAAGGGGAGGCAGCCTAGAGAAGTCTGCAGGGCCAGGCCTCAGAAGTTTGGCAAGGAGGTTGGGTGGCATTCTATGTGCTAAGGGAAACCACAGACAGACGCTAAGCAGAGCAGTGATAACATGCTATTACACTGTAAAAAGACGGTTCAGCAGGATGCTGAGGGGGGGAGGAATGGGCCCGGAGGCGAGATGGTAAAGGAGGGGACAGGGGTGAAAGAGGGGCTCTATCTAGCATCTGGCTACTGCCTGCCTCTCACTTTTCATCTGGGACTCTCCCTACTGCCTCCTGCTCTCCAACCATATCTTTCTTCCTCTCTAAGGTGAGAAGCTGATTGTTCTGTGGGCCTTTGCACTATTGTCTCTGCTTAGAACTGCTCCTCACCCAGGCTACTCCCTGGCTGGCCCATTCTTTAGTTCTAGTCACAGCTTAAAGTCGCCTTCTCTGAGAAGCCTTTCTTGCTTCTTGCTCGATGTGCTGAATTTCTAACTCTTAAATTCAATATTTACTTCCTGAGGAAGAGAACATCTACATTAAAACAAATAAAAAATATCTAATCTTTTAATTAGTAAATTTAATCAATCCTACAATTTTGTCACGGAAACCTTTAGTGGTTGATTTGGGGAGTTTGAAGCCACAGCACAGAAACAGCTTCTCAGCACCGTCAGCCAGAAAAGAGCTCCTGCAGCCACGACGATGCCGCCCCAACCAGCTCCAGTAGGGGAGCCAGGCAGTGCCGTTTCCTGATTCTCTCTGGGTGGCCTCTTGTCTTCATGCTCTTTGTGGTCTGCAGTATGATCTGATGAAAGGTGGCTTACCATGGGTGTTATTACACATGCTTTCTGAAGTTTTGCCTCATTAGGAAATTTTGAGGTATAAAATTTGGCATTCTGCTTTTAATTCATCTTAATGAGATGAAAAAAATTCAAAAAAGAGGATATTTTCTCAAAATTGTAATGTAAATGGAGTTTAACTAAAACTTAAATACACATCTTTAAGGTTTTTTGTTTGTTTAGCTGCCCATACTTACTTATTTAATTAGCTGAGGGTTTTTCACAATTGCATTTGTACAAAAATAAAATTAACAGCTTTCATAATAATCATATAGCAGTTATTGTTGTTATGATAAATATATTTTTATTTTAACTGACGCTTTATAGAATTTAAAGCATAAAGTAGATTTGCACCCTAAGTTATACCTAGAATGCTAACCTATAGTTGAAAATGAATACTTAGACATTAACAGTAAGTCTTAATGATATATTTTGGATATATTTTGTTTGTCTTGCTAATGTTGTTACTTTGACGAGTAATTCTGGAAGCCTACCTGATTACTCAATCATTCATTATTGACAAGTTTAGGGATGCCGAAAATGACCTTGTAGCAGGCATTTGGCTACTTTGCCTTGCAGCGGCTGAGCGGTCAAAGATAGCAGATTTCGTCGGAATATGGAAACACAAACATAAAATTTAATGCATCTCTATTTCTTGCCATTGTCTCCAACAACAGACTCTGTTTAATTAGTAGTAGTATACTAATTACTCACTGGTTTTTCCTGGTTTTTAACATTTGTCTGCATGCCTTCTTTGAATGCTGCTCCATAGGAACTCTGTCTATATTGTTTATGTCCTTTATGTGAATGTTTATATTCATTTTCATATTAACCAATTTGTTGAAAAGGATTATTTTGAAAGACATGGTGTTAGCATTAGAAGAATAAGATACAGATCACTAGAAATTTGCAGTTTAATAGTTGATGCAGATGTAGGCAAAATATTTCAAATAAGCAACTAAAACTCTTTTCATAATTTAGGTCTGAAATATTATAGTGTATTATTTCTATTATGGGAGGCTATATAAAATCTGAGGGATGTTGGAGAAAAAATTATGTATGTAGCGTATCCTTCACTTATGTAAGATTACAACTTCCTAAATATATAAAATATATAATTTTTATGTTCAGCAGAGCACCTAAAACAGTTATGTCTAAAAATAAAAGTCCCATTTTTTTCCATGAGACTTAGATTTTATGTTGTCCCTTAATCTCTAAGCTGTTTGGGTCATAAGTAGATTTTATAATCACAAATATTAGGGAAAAAGATACAGCCCACGCTGATTCTCTTGGGAGTTCTGAGACAGAGCGTGGATTACTGGAAACTGCAAATAGTATATCAAATCCCATTTCTGTCAAAAGTTAAATTTTTTTTTCTCTATTGAACCTTTAGCCAGAGCTACTAACAAACAGCAAACGAGATGTAGAATGCGACCAAGCATAAGCATTAAGAGAATCAGTGAGAATTTAGGAACGTGGTGGATGACCCAGTGCCGCCCCACCCCCAGAGGGCAGCCTGCGCTGCTTGTCCAGGAGCGGGAGCCAGTCCGCGAGCCTGTTCACCAACCTGGAGGAAGCCAGGGGTGTCTGTGAGGCCTGGGAACTCAGGGCAGGGAAAATCTCGGCCTACACAGGGAGATTAATTAGAACCCCTCCCTGAAGAGAGTGATCCAGTCTCCTTAGTGCTCAGAATATTGTATGGAAAATTCCCAGAAATTGTTATTCATTTAAGAATAATGAAGTACCTACGACTATACATACAAAAGTGCTATGCGTGTGGCTGTCATCTGGTGTTTCACATGGCTTTGATTCTGCTTTTATTCTCTTCAAGAGAGTCTACCAGCAAATTTGTGTTGCAGGGAGAGAGAGGTGCTCTAGCTGTCATTTTTTAACTCAATGCTTCCAGCATGACTCTAGGTTCCTGAGAAGGGCGGGGGGGATTTCTCTTAATGCCAACTGTGATTTGCACATTCAGAGAAGGTTTGAAGTTTCGGAAATTAAATGTCGGGGTGTAAAATTTTCTTGAAGGAAGAAAGTATGATTGCATCGAACTTTCCAAGTACAATCAAAAAGTCTAAAGGAAATATAATTATTATTGTCGGTTTATCACCTCAAACATGTTGTTGTAAATGTCATTATATCAGAGGAGTTTGGTAACAGGTTTTCCATTTTGCACTTTATTTGACAAGGTGATTCATTGTTTAGTGCAGTTTAAGATGTCAGTCCTTCTGGAAGGAATTGAGCTGCACTGATGTGCATAAGAACATTCTTCCATCAAAGTATATGATTAAAGAAGGGTTAGAAATATTCTTTCCCAACTTGCTTTAAATAAGAGTAGTTTTTTGTTGAGATATAATTTATCACAGTGGCTACAGCTGGGGAAGTGTACACAGACTATGCACACTGCCCGTGACACCTTGTGCAGCTCTAAGCCTATGCACAATAAGCCTACTTTGGATAAGTTTGTCTGCATCACGGAAACTTATCTAATAATTAAAGTTGTGTGTTTTTGTTTTAAATAAAACATCTCACATTGAGCCATAGCATTAGAGCAGACATCTGACCCAATATTACTGCATGTCATATGTTGGGTTAGTATGTGCTGGTCACCCAAAATTAGACACCAGCTTTTGAGCAAAGAATGGGAACCTGAGACTTCTTTTTACCATTTCGATGATGCCCAAATAATCTCTCCTTTCTCTTTGTTAACTTCTCACATCAAAACTGTAAATAAGAACATAGATCTTTATAATAAAAAATGCCATCTTTATATATGTGCTTATGGAGAGTCAGGAACTGGGCTAATTATTTTGTTATATCTCATATTTAAAACAGCCTTGCAAATTATTGGCATCTCCATTATACAACTGAGGGATCTGAGGCTCTGAAAGGATATGCCACTTAAAGACAGACAGACAGAGAGCAGGAGAGCCCAGGCCCCGTGACTCCAACGCCCAGCGTTCTTCCTCCATTGTGGCTGGTGTGTGTCCAAAACATATCAAGCTTGCCCTCATTTAGCAGCATTGCCTGTAGGTTTACTGCCAACCTAGGCAATATCTATATTTATATATAGTATCTTTTAAAATTCCACTTGGCATCTGACTGTCTTGTTTTAGGTGCTTACATAAGCTGAAAGAAGGAACATTTCTCTTTTCTTTCCCTAAATTGAAATACATGCTGATTTCAACAAAGGTCAAAATGTTGTCCCTGGCCTCTTATAGGGAAATTAGATACAAAGGGACTTCCAAATATCTTTCAAATTATTATTTAAAATTAACTGGGTAGAGGGTGCCATGGATAAAATTCTTTGTTTAAATCAGCCATTTTATGAGAGAGACAATGACCAATATTTGAAAATATAAAAGTATCATGATGTATTTATGTAGTTGCTATTAAAAGATATATTGTAGCTGAATAATATCCTCTCTAATGATGAAAGCAGAGGCAGACTTGACGTCTCTAGGTTCAAGGCCGCTCAGTTTCCCTTGAGGATGCGGAAGTCTGGGATAATTCTCAGGGCTCTCTGCTCCGTCTTGCTCTGCTCCTTGGAGATAGCAAGGCACCAACTTTTGGGTCCACTTGAAAACTCAGATATTCCAAACTAGAGGAGGGGTTTTGGTAACTTCTTATTTATGTTACTGCACTGGTAGCTTTGAAACTTGAGGTCTATGTGTTTGACCAAAGATTTCTGAAAAATATGTAACTACAAATAAGCCATCTCTGGTAAGAAGGCGTGTTTCCATTAACATTAAATTTTTTTAAAAGGTGTATCAGTATGTTTACCTACACACCTACCAACAAACACACACTTTATACTTTTAAATTTAGTAACAGAATTAAAATAATCATTATACTTTTTTTTTTTTTTTTTTGGTATTTTTCTGAAGCTGGAAACGGGGAGGCAGTCAGCCAGACTCCTGCATGCGCCCGACTGGGATCCACCCGGCATGCCCATCAGGGGGCCATGCTCTGCCCATCCGGGGGTCACTCTGCCATAATCAGAGCCATTCTAGTGCCTGAGGCAGAGGCCACAGAGCCATCCTCAGCGCCCAGGCCAACTTTTCTCCAATGGAGCCTTGGCTGCAGGAGGGGAAGAGAGAGACAGAGAGGAAGGAGAGGGGGAGGGGTGGAGAAGCAGATGGGCGCTTCTCCTGTGTGCCCTGCCCGGGAATCGAACCCAGGACTCTCACACGCCAGGCCGACACTCTACCACTGAGCCAACCAGCCAGGTCAGTCATTATATTTTTTACAAATAACATATTGTTCAGCAAGCAAAAGAGGATTGTAGAGTGGTAAGCACTTGGTGTTAGGTTCAGATCTCAGTCCTCCTTCCATACCATCTCTGGGACTTTGGGCAATTATTTAACATCTTTGACCTCAGTTTCTCTACGTTTAAAATAGTGCCTATTTTAGAGGCTTATATATGTTTTATTTATAAAACACCTAGAAGAATATTTGGACATATAATGAGTGTTATGTAACCATTTGCTTAATAAATAATATTTTTCTCTAGAAGCCACATGACCATATATTATCTCATACCTGTTAGAGTAGCTATTACACTGCTTACAAAAATTAGGGGATATTTTATTGCTTTATATTGATTTTGAAATATCTCCTAAATCTGCTCACAAAAATAAAGGGATATTTTATCGCTTCATATTCAGTGAAATATCCCCTAATTTTTGTGAACAGTAGATAAAAAAGACAAGAAATAACAAATATTGATGAGGATGTGAAGAAAAGGGAACCCATGTGGACTGTGAAGGTAATTGGTGGGAATATAAATTGGTGCAGCCACTATGGAAAACAGAATGGAGGCTCCTGAAAATATGGAAAAATAGAACTACTATATGACTCAGCAATTTTACTTCTGGGTATTTATCTGAAGAAAATGTAATCAATAAGTCAAAAAGATATATGCAACTTCATGTTTATGGCATCGCTATTCACAATAGCCAAAGTGTGGAAATAACCAAATGTCCATTGATGGATGAATGGATAAAAAATTGTGGTACATTTATACAATAAAATATTATTTAGCCATTAAAAAAATGAAATCTTGCCATTTGTGACGGTATAGATGGACTTTGAGGGAATTATGCTAAGTGAAATGTCAGAAAGACAAATAAATACCTTATCTCATTTAGAGATGAAACCTAAAAATAAAATCCAAAAAACAAAAATAAAAGTTCATAGACACAGAGAAAAGATTGGAGGTTTCCAGAACAGAAATGGGAGTGAAAGGAAGGGGGGGTGAAATGAGTGAAAGGGGTCAAAATGTACAAACTTCTAGTTACAAAATAAATGCATCATGAAGATGCATTTGCAGCACAGTAACTATAGTTAATTATACTGTATTTTATATTTGAAAGAGGTTAAGAGAGTACATCTTAAAAGTTCTCACCACAGACAAAGAAATTAGACTTATTATGGAGTCATTTTGCAATATATACAAATATTAAATCATGTACATTTGAAATCAATTTAATGTTATATGATAAGTATAACTCAATTTAAAAAAATGTAACAGATTAGAATAATTATGTTTAGAAGCATATTTTGAGACCATTAACTCTTTTGGAGTGTACTGGTCCTGTTAAGGAGGTAATGGATGAAATTTGAGGTAGACATAACTTTTTAACATGATTTTGCTTCTACATCAGGGTAACTACAGAAAGAGCCAGAATAAATGCACAGTGCAAATCAGTCTGACCATTATTATTCTGAACTATTATCCTTACAGACAGTAAGAGATAGTGGTCAGAGATCAATCTGCTTGAATCCAAAACCAACTCTACACAAGTAACCTAGTATTCCTGAGTCTCAGTTTCCTCATTTACAAAATGGGAGTACTAATATATATCCATTTGTTCAGTTGTTGTGAGAATCAAATGAGATAACATTTGTCAAGCACTATTAAGTAGTGTTTTATTCAATAGCAGCTATGGTTGATATTAATATTTATAGTTTTATTACTTGAGTCCCTTATTCACATTTTCTCACCTGTTTGTTAAGAATAAGTATAAATGCTGTCAGTTAACTACACTTACAATGGAATAATACTTGAGAATGTCAGTGGACCACAGTAAGATGTAAGTAAGCCCATATGAACATATGGTGTAATGGCCAGATTTTTATAGAATAGTTTGTGAATTTTTGGTTTCTGTATTTTAAAAAATATGTGGAGAAATCACAGTAAAGTACCTTAAATAATATTAAAATAAGACCCTGGCCGGTTGGCTCAGCAGTAGGGTGCTGGCCTGGTGTGTGGAAATCCTGGGTTCGATTGCCAGCCAGTGCACACAGGAGAGGTGCCCATCTGCTTCTGCACCCTTCTCCCTCTCCTTTCTCTCTGGCTCTCTCCTCCTCTCCTGCAGCCAAGACTCCATTGGAGCAAAGTTGACCCGGGGGCTGAGGAGGGCTCCATGGCCTCCACCTCTGGTGCTAGAATGGCTCTGGCCATAAGGGAGCAATGCCCCAGATGGGCAGAGCATCACCCCCTGGTGGGTATGCTGGGTGAATCCCAGTCAGGCGCATGTAGGAGTCTGACTGCCTCCCCGCTTCTAATTTTGGAAAAAAAAAATACGAAAGAAGAGATAAAATATTGAAGAAATAAGAAACCAGCCCTGGGGGAAAAATAGAAAGAATTGAAAAGAGACTGAAAAGTGACTTACTCAAGGTTTTCAAGTCCCTCGTCTATTGCAGGGTTTAGGTTCCAGAACCCACCGCGATAGGCGAATATCAGCAAAGTAGTGACCTTATATTTATTTTATTATTTATATATATTTTAAGGCTTTATAAACCTTCCCTATACTCTTATAAACCTTTCCCACACTGTTATTTACCTTTCTCACACTTGTTTTGCTTATTTTACTTCAGAAATAATTAAAGTAATAAATATATCAAAATACCTATATACTGCAAAATTCTGCAATAGAGCAAAAATCCATGATACAAAATTAGATATATACAATTTAAAAATCCATGATACAGTGAGACGGGGAAAAGTGAACTGCGAGGGACGACTGTATCGTTTTCATGAAAACCTTGACTTTTACTTAAAAGAAGATAACAGGCTGACTATGCATAGTGGAGAGTGAGGTAAACAAAACAAGGACAGTGTGTCCACAGCATGACAGTCTCTCAACAACCTCTAGAAATCTTTAAACATAGGATAAACAACCACTATTTTGGATGTGCAGAATAATTAAATCTAATTTCTGGGAATGAAAAACTGGACCTGATAACTGCTCCCTACTCCAAGAGTTAATTTGTGTACTAAAGACTAGAGTTTCCCAAATTTTATTTCTGTCAGACACCAGAATGCAGTGTTGCCATTGTGCTGGGGTTGGACCCTTTTAGCCCTCATGGTGGCCCATATATAATGCCCATCACCATAAATAGCCTTCTCTGTTTTTTCCAGAGTATAATAGCATCACTTTTTATATATACCATGAGGTGGAAAATGTGGCAAATCATTGACTCGGCTGTGCAATATACTGAAAGAGAGCTGGCATTTAAATACAAATATGTTATTAATTAATTGAAAACCCTTTGAAGCTAAATACATCTAGATACACACATGGTAAATTTAAGAAATTCCATCTTCAGTATTCAGACTGTCTACGGGTTCTTTGGGTTTGCCTCAGGAACGTTAGAGTAGTCCAATTGGAACATTATAATGGCTTGGCCAAAGTGACAGGGTCTGTGACTTTATGACAAGTGCTGATAAAGTCCATTCATTTTCAACAATCTGTACCTTGCAAGTCTGGAGTTACATGATTCCAAATTTCCTTCAGAAATCCAAAGCAACCTCTTGAGTTAAGAGACAAAAATCACATTCACCATGTTCTTTGACCTTCAGATTTTTCTCTCTGTGTCTCTAGATTGAATGATTAGGAATGTTATATTTGATCATAACCTGCCACAGACCAGCATGGCTCCTAATAATGGTGCAGAATTATGGGAATGTACTTATTAAGAAAAAAGGATGGGACCAGGAAGACTCTTCAATGCTGATGGCAATATCCGAGTGCCTCATAGCCCCAGTTTGCTTTATTATATAGCCATATGCAAATCAAGGAAGTCCTTGATACAAAGTTACACATCTGAGGCTAAAACAGGAACTCTCCCAAGGCATAAACAGGAATCCCCATACCATGCATAAGCGAAATCAACCAACATCTGAACAAATGAAGAGTAAGAGGAAGGGCATGAAAATTGTTTCCAGCAAGTTAAGGAAGCAAGTGAAGTGGGTGCAAATACTCAGCATCATAGCCAATATGGAGGTGGAGTGGGGAGAACTTAGCCTTTTGCTATGCCTCGAATCTACAAAGACTTTTTGCCATTTACGGTCCACAACAATAACCAAGTAGAAAATATTCATCCATTTATTTGTTTACCTACTATTAACTTATTCTCTTATTTAGCAAACATTAGATTACTCATATATTTATGAAATGAAAGATTTGTTTGATCCAATAAAACAGAAAGCTAACTTAGGCTATAAAACACATGTTAACGTAAGTATAATGCAAGATAATATAGAAAATGAGGAATGAGGATAGATTGGGAAAATATGTTTGGAAAATTAAAAGAGAGATAAGAAATCAACATGCAGCATCTATTTCTGAAGATAAACTGCTTTCAGTCAGTTAAGAGTGTTTTAAGACTTTTCATGAAATTTACTGGTTTTTCTTTGGTCATTGAATCCATAAAGAAGCCTAAGTGTATGATCTCAACATAGATCTCTCTGAGTCATTACTACTGGACAATATAGCAGAAATTAACATGGTTACGAATTGCCTTCTTTTTGAAAGATGAAATGTCTATTTTAAATGGCAAAAAATTAATATGGCAATCAGTTAAGAAGACTAGTTTAAAATTAAAATCAGTTTAAAATTAAAAGGAGGGCTGGATCCTGTGACCTCCTTTTAATTTTATAACTGAACAAACTGGTTGTCTTTAAATGACCTAGCCACAGCAGACAAGAGCCTCTCATGTGTTGATGACATGTCTTCCTAGATGGTCAGAGAAGTGGCTTTGGCAAAAAAACCTATCGACTAACTTATGGCAGGAAAACTACTAAATATTAATTCTACTAAAACCAAAATGATCAATTTTGGCAGGCACACTTTGACTTCTAAATCGATAACATTAAACTAGTCTTCTTAACTGATTGCCATATTTAGTTTCTTAGGGTCACAATTTATGATTTACCTGATTAAACCTTAGTTTGCAGCTGATCTCAAAATTGAACATTCTATAGGCATCATGTTAAGGATCTTTTGTGGCCAACAGAAACCTTTGGTACCTCTTATCTTCACAATCTTTTCAGATAGTCATGCTCTTTTTGCCTGATGGCATAGAGTTTTGCCATTTCCATCAGTTTGTGCAGACACTGAATTGCTTTGTGAGAATTGCCCTTGATCTGTTTGAGACTGCTCACTTGGCTCATTGTTCTACACAGGTAAAGTGATTCTTCATTGAGATAAAAATATTAGAAAAGTTCTTTTATTTTACAAAGAAACAACATCCTTGTCATCTAACCATCAGATCTTCTTTTCAATCAAAAATATGGATTATCTTTGAGTGGAATTGAACAGTAATCTCAATTTTGAATTGTCTATTATACATCTCCTGTCAAAAGCCTGGCTGAAAGTATTGATACTTAGAAGGAGTTATTGAAGGGATCCTCTAATCACTCATTTTCAAAATTCTTTAAGTTTTCATCTAAGTTTATTGTAAGAAATAACTCTAAAAACATTTTTCTTTAAAAGATTTAAAATATTTCTCTTTTAAAAACACTTTATTATCATTTTGAACAGGTTCAGGTATTTTTGAAATTAACTTTTCTTTTTATTTGAAGAAATTATGGTAGAACATACCCTAATCTGAGGAAGAAAACAAACATCCAGATGCAGGAAGCCCAGGGGTTTCCAAATAAGAGGAACCCAAATAAGCCTACATCAAGACACATTATAACTAAGATTTCAAAGGTTAAAGACAAGGAGAGAATATTAAGAGAAAAACAACTTGTTGCATAAAAGGGAACTTCATAAGACAATCAGAAAGTTTTTCAGCAGAAACTTTGTAGGTCTGAAGGGAGTGGCAAAATACATTCGAAGTGCTGAAAAAGAAAAGCTTCTAACCAAGAATACTGTACCAGGTGAAGTTATTCAGACATTAAGGGGAGATAAGGAGTTATCCAGACAAAAAAAAAGCTAAAGAAGGTAGTAATCTCCTCTACAAATGTTAAAGGGACTCTTTAAGCTGAAAAGAAAGGGTACTAATTAGCAATAAGAACACATGAAAAACTAAATCTCATTGTAAAGGTAAATATATAGTAAAGATAGATGATTGATCACTTATAAAGTTTGTATGAAGGTTAAAAGTCAAAAGCATGTAGTAAAAACAACTATGCTTACAATAATTAGTTAAGGGATACATGAATTACAAATTGTAAATTGTAATAGCAAAAACATTAAAACATGAGGAAAGAGGAATAATGCTGAGTCTTATAATGGATCAAACTTAAGTAGTTATCAACTTATAATAGACTATTATAGATATAGCTTGTTATATGTAAGTCTAATGAAACCACAAAGTAAAAGCCTGTATTAATGTATAAAACATAAAGAGAAAAGAATATAAGTATATTATTAGAGAAAGTCACCAAATCACAAAGAAAGAGAGTAATAACAACAAAAAGAAATAGAGGAACTATAAAAACAGCCAGAAAACAATACAAAATGGCAATAAGCTCATGCCTATCAATAATTACTTTAAATGTAAAAGGACTAAATTCTCCATTCAAAAGACACAGAATGGCTAAATGGATTAAAAAACCAAAATAGACCTAGCTATATGTAAATGAAACTCAGGAATGCTGAAGTAGCTATGTCAGACAAAATAGACATTAAAACAAAAACTGTAATAAGAGACAAAGAAGGGAGTTATTTAATAAAGGAATCAATCAACCAACAAGAATATGTAATGTGTAAATATTTGTGTACCTAACATAGGAGCACCTAAATATATAAAGTAAATATTAACAAATCTAAAGGGAGAGATAGATAGTATTACAATAATACTAGGGAATTTAATACCCTATTTACATTTATATCCAGACAAAAAAATCAGTAAGACACTATTGACCTTAAAATGATACTTCAGACCAGATGGACTTAACAGATATCTATAAAGCACCACATCCAAAGCAAAATAAAATGCATTCTTCTCAAGCATACATAAAACATTTTCTAAAATAAATCATATATTAGCACACAAAACAAGTCTGAATAAATTAAAGAAGGTTGAAATCATATCAAGTATCTTTTCTGACCACAGTGGTATAAAATTAGCCATTAATTACATGAAAATTACAGAAAATTTTACAAATATGTAAAGATTAAAAACATACTCCTGAATAACCAATGAATTATACAAGAAATCAAAAAAGAAATAAAAAATACCAGGAGACAAATTGAAATGGAAATGTAACATATAAAAATTTATGGAATGCAGCAAAAGCAATTCTAAAAGGGAAATTCATAGCAATGAATGCATAGTTAAGAAGAAAAGTCTTAAATAAGCAATCCAGCTTTACATCTCAGGAACTAGAAATAAAAGTGAAGCTCAGGTTTAGTGAAAGGAAGGCAATAACAAAGATTAGAGCAGAAATAAACAAAATAGAGACCAAAAAGACAATAGAAAAGATCATTAAAAGAGTCAGTTCTTTGAAAAGATAAACAAAATTGACCTAAATTTACTGAAGAAAAAAAGAGACTCAAAATAAATGAAAAAGGTGTTACAGCTGATACCACAGAAATACTAAAGTACATACGAAACTCTTATGAGTGCATATATACAATGCATATAAACTAGAAATAATAAGTGCTGACGAGGATGTGGATAAAAGGGAACTCATGTCCATTGTTGGTGAGAATGTCCATTGGTACAGCTGCTATAGAAAATTAAATGAAAGTTCACCCAAAAAATAAAAAAATAGAACTACCATGTGATCCAGCAATTCCATTTTTGGGTATATTTGTGAAGAAAACAAAACACTAACTCAAAAATATATATGCACTTGGTGTATAATGGATAGATACAATGATAGCATGACTGGAAAGAAGGACTGAGGAAAGGCTGCTTTTAGACTGTAGGTGCTTTCCTCAAAATTAGGAAAATCTGGCCCTTGCTCCGGGTAGATGTATTTTCACTTGTATGCTGTCATGACTTGGCCAGCAGAATGTTGGGTGGATTTCATTGTACCGGCCCCTCCAGCTGGGAGTCTTGTGCAGTGTACAGAGGCAACAGTCTTAAGAGAAAGTTTTTGATGACAGCAGATATTTAAGCATAATTTTATACCTAGAAGTTGTCTGCTGTTGGCATGGAGTATAATGAAGAGACAGATGAATCGGGATAAAGTGCTCCAGGAAAATCAAAGAGGAAGGGAAGGAGGTAGGGAGGGGAGAGGAGGAGAAAGGAGCCAATAGC